>NC_058411.1:38248776-38305262 GCF_002201575.2 Neomonachus schauinslandi | reverse complement strand
TTTTTTTTTTTCTTTTTCAGTTTTGCCCGGTGGTTAAGAGCTTTGGTACCAGCTGATTCAAACCCTAACTCCCTCCCTCTCTCACAGACGTGTAACTCTGGGAAAGTTGATCAACTTTCCCATCCTCATGTTCCTCCTCTGAAAAACAGAGGAAACACTCACCTGCCGGGGTTGTCAGCAAGAATATGAGTCTGGGGCTGGCACTTTGCTTTCTGCTTGTCACGGAAGTCTTTGGCAGAGGGTACCTCCTAAGTGCTCAATAAATCACATTAACCAGTAATACTAAAGCACTTTGGAAAGCAATGGCTTCTCGCTTCAAATGCTTCTGGGAGTGATGGTAAGGGAGTGTGGGGCTCAGGGTCGGACACGAGGTAGGGTCATAGGCAGGCAGAGTGGCTTCTCCATGATGTTTGCATGCATTATCTCACTGAATGGTCAGGAGAATTCTGGGGAGAAATCAGGCAGTCATTATTATTCCCATTTCACAGATAAAGAAATGGAGGCCCTTGCCCCCTGCTAGAATTGGCAGAGCCATGACTGGACCCCAGGGCTCTGGAATCCTTGCTAATGCTCCATCTGTACATCACATTTCCTCTCGGTGCTGGATTCATTTGTTCTTGGCCTGTCCTCAGTTCCCCGAGGCTCTCTCCCTCCCTGTCCTTTCCAGGAAAGGCAGAGTGAGTAGTGAGTGAGTAGTGAGTAGTGAGGCAGCCTTGCCTTTCTCACACACACACACACGCACACGCACACGCACACACACACACACACACACACTGCTGGGCCTGTGCTGCCTCCTGAAGTCTCCTAAAACCTCAGGTGCTCACAACTGGATAGGAGGTGATTTGACTGGTTTCTCTCACATTTTGTTCCTTGCAGGTTCATCCCTGCAAGCTTTCTCTTTCTTCACAAAGCTTTTCTGAAATGCAAATTTATTACCTGCAGGCTCTTTGTAGATAAAGTAGTTTATTGCTTGAAAACAGGACTAGGTAACTATTCATAAGAGGATGGGGTCCCTGGGCTGGGCTGGGTCTTAGTTTGGGTTCTCAGGGAAACTTTCTGTGATAGAGATGGTATGGAGGAGGTTTACTGCAGAGGGCCCTCAGGATTATACCTCCTCAGAGTTGAACGGGGATGGGGGATAGGGGACTAGGGGGTAAAGAGGTGGAGGAAACAGGACTAGGTAGAGGAAGGATTAAATAGTAATGAGTGGTGTAGTTGCCACTGAGACTCGGCTCGGCATAGGAAGCTTTGGGGCTAGGGTAGCCCTTTGGAGTTGCCCTGCCCCCAGGGAAGGGACTGGGTCATTATACCCTGTATGAACCCGATTTTGGGTGTAGGAGGCCATGTGACTTTAGACCAGGTGTAGTCTAAAGGTAGTTCCTGGAAAGGGACTTGGCTGAGGGCCTTTACCGGGGTCCTCTTGGCTGCTGGGGGGGAGGCTCAGCCCTGGAGGCCAGCTAGGAGGAGCCATAGTAACGCTCTAGGGAGGAAGGCAAGGGTGCGACCCTGGAGCAGTAGGTTAGCTGGGAGCTAGATGCCTGGGGCTTTTGAGGCTTTGATGAAAAGACTTAGGACTAAAGTACTAGGAAAGGGAGGGTCATTCTTTTCAACCTGCAATTGTTTCAGTAGAAAAAGCCTCCATAGCTGGTAAAGGGGAGAGACTTTCTGCTGTGGCCACTCACACTCTCATTAGAACTGGCCATGGTGTCAAATGAGATGCTGGGCCAGTATTTCTCGAAGTGTGCTCTGTGAACCAGATACCTCCAAATTACCCTAAGGAGGGGGCTTTAAACATGTCAATTCCTGGGCCCCAAATATAGTAAAGCAGAATCTCTGGGGATGGGACCAGGAATCTGTTTTATCAACATCGTCTCCCCCCACTATTTGATTCATTTGCAGGTCGACACTAGAGCTTATCCATATCTCTGCCACACTGTCTCTAAAACCTGCAAAGTCTATGGAACCAAGAACAAGTATTTTTCTTAACAATAATATTTGCATAGTTATAGTGCAGATTTTTCAGATCTGAAGTAGGCTCTGATTGTAGTGCCTGTGTAACTCAAACCGATTGTCCTAGTAACCACGACTACTCTACTTACTCTTCTTTGGGGAGACCAAACTCTCCTCCCTTCTCCCTCCTCTTGACCCAGCGATGGGGCCCAAATTGGAGCAGCCCTCTGCTTATAGGCCTCTCTGGCCACAGTCATGGGTTGAAGGATGGCCAGCTGACCTAACGTGGACCAGTCATTGTGCCCCACCTCTGCCCCCAGTGACTAATGCAGAGATGTTCCAGTGACTCCAGCTAAGCCAACTGGAGTCCTTCCCCCAGGATTTTTTTTCCCCCTAAACTAAAGCTGGTGTAAGGAAAGAGGAAGAGCGCTTCTGTGTTCCTGAGGCCATGAGAGTGATTCTAATGCTTCCAGTAAGCATAGCCAGAGGCATGGAAAATGTGGATTTGGGAGGGCAAAGCAGGCACCAGCTGAGAGAAGCAGAGATGAGAGTCGGTGCATCCTGATGATGTTAAGACCTCTGTTCAAGTTACCTCTGGTCTTGTATGGTTTGATGCTGTGAACCAATAACCAACATGTTAGTAATGGGTTTCCTGGTTCTCAGAAGATGATATTAAGCCTCAGCGGCTAGTGCATTAGGATGTGATCATATATAACTGTGGGATTATCAGACACATGAGCTCTCTAGGAGGGAAGTGAGGAGGGTGCTGATGGTAAATAATGGTGGAAGGGTTTCCATTTTTCTCCCCCTCCCCCATGGGCATGCAGTAACAACAGATTACCATACCTATGATGTGTTTGTATTCCTTTCTCTTGTTTAGCTTTAAACAAAACAAAACTAAAACCTTTTCAATACAGTATCCGTAGAAGCTACCACCAATAGATGAGAATTAGCCTCTGATGTAAAATCTCCTTTTCATTGGATCATTGGATCCATTGCCTTTGAGTCTCTTTCAAAGGAGATCTTTGCATGTTGGTTTCTGCATGAGGCTGAAAGTTGTAAGTGTTGTGTCTCTGCACCCAGATGTATGAGCAGAAAATCTTGTATGACTTCCGCCATCTGAGAGAGAGGCTCCTTGGTTTCCATGTTATTTTGGCTTCTTCTAACCACCAACCACCAAATGTGCCAAGACATGTTCCACAAAAGTTACTCTCCTTGAGACTCAGTTTCCCTTTAGTATGTCAGGGCCTTAGCTTAAGGATGAGAAGGATTTTTTAAAATAGAAAAGTTAAGGTCTACGGTATAATCGGTTTGGATTGAGAGGAAGAGAGCAAGAAAATAAAAAACTAATGATGTGATATATGGTGATTAACATAACATAATAAAATAAAATTTTAAAAAAAAGAAAGAAACTATTCTAGATATGCAAGTTTACTCCAAAGAAATTATACTTCCTTCTTTGGGGTGATGGTAGTAGAGGTGATAGTGGTTGGTGTTGGTGATGATGAGCACACAGGAGAGGGTGGCCTTTCTCACCACTTTCTTCCATACCCAAGGCATTATCACCATGGTTTCTATTGTTTTTCAACATAACGGTCCTCCGCAAAATAATCATTTAAAATAGGAGGGACAGTTAGATAAAAGCCTGTGCAGAGATTTGATTTTCACCTGCCCTTGAGCTAAGTAAAAAGCATCCATCAGGTTGCCCATCCCTCTACCTTCTCTTAAGGAGAACATTTAAGAGCTCTTTTCCTCCTCCTCATCCACCCCCACTTCCTCCTCCTCCTCTTTCTTCCTCCCTGTCTCCAAATTAATCTGAGCGAGGAGTCCTGAAGCAAATGATCATGTTACAAGTCTAAATGTGATAGCCTGTCATCTTTCATTATTTTTGACATAAACAAAGCTGTCAGGATTCTCCGAGACCTAGAACTGCCTTTGGTTCAGGGTGTTCTCTTTGAGGCTGGGAGATCTGTAAGGATTAGAAAAAGGAGGCTTGCTCCAAGATAATGAAAAGAATGTAATGGAAGAATGGAAATTATCTCCAGTTCCAAACTCATATGCAATTTTAGACCATTGCATTTTGAAGTGTGTGTGTGTGGGGGGGTAATTGATGAAGGCCGTAAAATGTTTACATAATTTGCAGCTTATTTTATAAAATAGAGGTCTGTGGGCATTTCATTAGCCAGATTTATTTCTTTCTCTATCCCCCTGCAATTTCCTTGAATATTTAGATTTGATATGCAATTAGAGAATAATTGCCTGGCTTGTTTCCTGGAGATGGGTATCTTCTGTGGACTGAATCCTCGAAGACTGGGAGGGTATGTCTTAAAATGTAAGAACAATACCTAACTATTGGAGTTGCCTATTAAGGACTCTGAGCTAATGTGCCATCAGACATGTGCACACACACAAAACGTTTTGGAAAAGTTTCTTATTCTTCCCATACTTTGACCATGTATCTCCCTGCCAGTGATCCTGGGATGAGTTGAGTGTAAATGGATCCAAGTGTCTACTCATTAGAGGCTATTTATCTTCTTCTGGCCCCTCATTCAGAGCAATGGCAGTTTTCTGAAGTTGCACATACCACACTCCAACAGCAGGGAATTATTTGGTTCAGAGTGGGTAATGCTGGGGCCACCGTCCTGGTTTGGGGGCATTTCAGAACTTTAATATTTTGGTAACCCTTGCTCTATAAATCATTGAATTACATCAAGTCTATTTAAAACCCCTCTGGACAGCTGTTTAAAATGCTGTCACCGCAGTAAGCGATGTCCTCAGAGTCACATGGCAGGTTGGGGCCCAGAAGGGGATGGGTATTATTTGTGTTTCTTTAACTCCAGTGGGGTTTCCCCTCTGACTCTCCACTTCTGTGAATAGTCCTTCCATTTCCAGTTATTTCAAAGTCAGGATATGAAGGCCACTTAGTCCATCAGGAGTGAGCTTTCCCATCAGATCAAATTCTTTTTCCTTACATTCCTCCCTTCAAACCGTTTAGTGAAACTACCACAAATTGTTAACTTCAGATTAATATGTTTAATAAGTTAAATCTGGACTATTTCAAGAAGGCAGCAGGCGGAGGATTGGTTGCAGCTGAGCGGTCCTGTGGCTTTTCCTAGGTCATGGCTCGTGGCTGAGACCACCTGCGTAGCACCTGTGGGCAACGGGGGCCTAATTACCCCAGGGAGCCCTGCTTCGCCAGTCTGGCTCTCTGGCCACCAGATTTGCTGTGGGGTCTGACAGTGCAGGAGGTATCAGGAGGCTAGACCCGGGGTGGGGGTGAATCTGGAGTGAGACTCCCCCTTCAGAGTGCTGCGCGCTTACAGGTGTAATGTTTGCTTCTGCTCCTGGAGAAGGCTGCTGCATCTACCTTGCTCACCAGCACACCCACGCCTGGATCACCTAAGCATGTGCGTGAATGCATGCACACACAAGAGAGCAAAGTTTAGCTTCAGGGAACTTACTTAGAACTTTTCAATCAGAGCACCAGAAATAAAACATTGAATATGCTATGTTAATTTCAGCAGACTTATAAATGTCGAAACCTTAAAAAAAAAAATCAAATTCCACCTTGGGGGATGGAGGAGGGAGGACACAATGATCTTTTCAGAGTTTCAGAGTCCCGGCTCTCCAGTGGTTTTGTGCTCCCCTGGCACATAGTCGGTGCTTAATAAATCTGTTGAATCAGTTCATGAATTCAAATTCCGAGCAGGGCTTTGGAGTTGAGATCTGGGTTTGAATCTCAGCGTCCCAGTCATTAGCTGTGTAACCCTCGGCAGGTTATTTTAACCCTTTTGAGCTTCAGGTGAAGTCGTTGGGAAGATTAAGATGAAGCATACAATATATTGTAGATGTGGCTTTTACTAATGAAATCATGAATAGGATATATCCTACCTATTCTCCCCATTGCATCTGTCCCGAGGGCACCCAGAGGGGACCTGTCCGAGGGGGAGACGATCTGGTTTTGCCTGCGCCCTGGGCAGCTAAGGAGTGCGGGGCTCTCCTGGGGAGGGACGTGAGGCAGCTCAGCTCCTCTGCGGGCCTAGGGCGGGCTGGGCAGCCGCGGGCTGGGAGGAGGCCTTCGCTCTCTGCCCGCTCCACCCTGGAAGAGGAAGAAGGCAGGGCCGGCCTCAGGATCGCGGCCCGGGGAGCAGGCCCTGGCGGGCTGCCTGCGCCACGGCTCGGCGGCTTTGGCCGGGAAGTGCGCCCCCGTTCGGCTGCGGGCGCAGCGAGTCCCCGTCCCGCTGCGCCAGGGGAGCGCGGGGGCTGCCGAGGCAACCCCTTCGCCGTAGCATTTGTGTGATTTGAACAGAAACCCCACCCCAACGGTTCACAAAGAAAACAACAGCAACCGAGGGAAATGTGGTGCAACAGACGAGCTGCTTATTCTGAGCAAAACCGAGCGAGCGGCGTCGACTCGGAGCGCTTCCCCGCAGCTCCAGCGAGGCCCGCGGCCGACCCCGGTTCCCTGCGGAAGGGGAGGCGGCTCGTGTTTGGGAATCCCAGCGGGTGGCCCCAACCAGCCTGTCTCCAGGCCCTGACCTCGCTGAGATTTCTTACTAGGCCACTGTTTCTTTAAAAAACAAGAGTATCGGCCAAGCCCTTAATTTGCGTTTTGCAAAATTCTCAAGTTTATGGAAAAGGCAAAGGGGGGAATGAGTTGGGGCACTCTCGAAGATATTCCTGTTCACTGAGTTGTCCCAAGTGGAGGACCTTTCCCCTGTCTGTGTACTCCAGATGCTTCCTTGATAAAGGGACTCTGCACTGAAACGTTGCTTCTCTGGAGAGAAGTTTTATTACCTATGGTGAGGACCATCTTCCTTCCTCCCTCCCTCCCTCCTTTCCTTCCTTCCTTCCTTCTGTTCTTCATGCTTGAGGCTTGAGTGTCTGTTATTTGATTTTTTTTTCTTTCTGATGATGACTATGCTTTTTAAATCTATTTGCTTTTTTTAAATAGCAAAATATGACCTGACCTATTTCTTTTTCTCCCCCCGCTAAAATTTGAAGTGTTTAAAATTAACTTCTAATATATGTTTAGAGCCCCCTCATTTCTCCCCCCAAAGTCAGTGATATAATTTTTATATGGTCTTTCATGTAGTGGGTCTATTACTTCTCTACCTGGTAACTCCTGTTTCTCCCTTTTTCTCTCTCTGTTTCCTTTTCAAGGACTAGTTCAAATCTCATCTTTGTCAATTACTAGCTTGTGACCTTGGACCAATCATTTAGCCTTTCTAAGCCTCCATTTCTTTATCTGAAAAGTGGGGCTAGTAATGCCCAACTTATAAGATTGTAGGATTGATAAAATATATTAAATATAATAATGTACTCACATAAAATACACCTAATAGGGACAGATATAATACTAGGTGCTGTTCTTCTGAATAAAACTAGTTTTCTAAGTCCCTCCCCCCCTCACCCCCCCGCCCAATCCCCTCCACCCCGTTTAAGAAAACTTGAGTTGACAGTTTCCAGGTTCTGGGATCTTAGGTCAATCAGGTCTTCAAAGTCCTTCAACTTAAATATTTGTATCCTTCCCCAAAAAGGGAGGCCAGAGGTTTTTCTCCCACCTGAAGCTTCAGCCTCTCAATCCTTCACTCTCGTCCCACTTCAGTCCGTGCTCCAAACAACAGCCAAAGTGGTTTTTAAAAGCTGAAATTCAAAACAAAACAACAACAACAAAAACCCCTGAAAATCCAAGATCATGTCACTGCCTTTCTGGAACCGCTTCAATGGTTTCCCCTTATACTTAGAATAAGATCTAATTTGCATTCTCAGGAACAAGGATCCCCTGTGCCAGTCCTCCCCATCTGGTCTTCCCCCCCCCGCTCTCTCAATCTCTTTCTCTGTGCTTCAGTGACTGGCCACCTTTCTGACCTCTCTGCTTTCTGATGGCATTCAGCTCTCTACAGCCTGGAGGCGCTACTCTTACTGAGCCCTGGGCCTGAACCTCTCTTCCCCTGAACTCTTGACTCTTTCAACTCAAATGTCACCTCCTCAGAGATGCCGTCCCACTACCTGATCCCCACCCTGAGTCACCTTCTGCTTACACCTTGTTTATCTCTACAGCACTGAAATTAATTATTTATTCATCCATTAATTGAATGAATAAACCTACAGTGTGCTGGGAGGGCGGGAGAGGGGGGGGACAATTTATAAACCATCAGCTCAAACCAAAAGACCACAGAAACAAACGCAACAGCTCTCAAAGCAAGGATTGAGAGTCACAGGATTAACCAATTTCTAAAATCAAAACAACAAAAAATCATTGTTAATAAAAAGCCTGGTTCTATGGCCTGTGGTCAGGGCTTGGGTGGATATAATTCTGCCCCGGGACATCTACTGAAGGGCTCACAGAAGTGTGAAAAAGTTTGACTTCCCAGCATCCTGAAGAAAGTAAAAAATTTTCCCCACGCAGCTTCAATGAAAGTGGGAGGAGAGAATGGGTTTATTATTATAATTATGATAATTTCTTGTGTATTCAACACCTACACCGCCTAGGTCTGCTAAGAGAATCAGTTTTTGCCCACTTACTCATTTTTTTCCTCAGGCCCCACCAATGGGCTTTGTTTTCTTAACATAAAAGAAATTTTTTGTTTCTGTAGAGAAAATTATGGAAGCAATATATACTTAGTAATTGGGTCTGAATTTTTTCAAGTCTTAACTCACTCTGATGTGCCTGGCCTGGGTTGTTTAGAGGCCATTGGTTTTGATGGCTTTGGGAGTTTGTTGAACTGCTGCAGATGAGATATATATATATATATTTTTTTTTTCCCTAAGTATTTGGTTTTGATCAAACCCCCAAATAAACTTTTTTCCAAGTTCTTTCCCTTTTAGTTTACAAGCTCATATGTATTTCCAAAAAAATGTAATCCACATGGTTATATTCATTTATGCTCAACTCATCCCAGGATCACTGGCAGAGAGATACATATTTAAAGTATGTGAAGAAGAACAAAGTTTTCCTAAAATACTTTGTGTGTCTGTGCCTGGAATGATGGCACATTAGCTCAGAATCCTAAATAGGCAACTCTAATAGTTAGCTCTGTTCTGACGTGTGAAATAGGAAGATTTTAAGCACTAGACAATAGAGTTACATAGTATTTGAATTTCATTTTTTAAATAAGAAGTGATTTGTATTTACTTGTTGGCATTTCAGGATTTTCCCTTCTTTATTCAAATCCTGAGCACATACTTCCATACTAGACTAATTTTCTTATGGGAAGAGTCATGTCAATAAGAGAATATTACTAGCATGTGATTGGAGACAAGTTAACCACTCTAAGTAGGTTTCCTCCTGTGTTAATTAGGAATGCAGATACCCAATCTGCAGGGTTGCGAGGATTAGAAATAACGCAGGTAAAGCTCCTAGAATAATGCGTGGCTTGTAGTAGAGTTTTAACAAATGGTAAATGGTTCTATCTGTATGGTTTTTAGTAATATTTTTGATGAAGCTGTATGTGACGCTATCATCACCACATTGGTTATAGTGTGTGTGCGGAGAGGAGTGTGCTGAAAGGAGTGTCTACTGAGTGGCCAGGTGGCTGAGGGGGGCTGCTTTCAGAAGGGCTTCTTTAAGAAAAGCAGTACTGGTGACACCTGGGTGATGCAGTCGGGTAAGTGTCTGACACCAAGTGTCTTGGTGACTCTTGGTTTTTTGACTCGGGTTGTGATCTCAGGGTTGTGAGATTGAGCCCTGCACTGGGCTCAGCGCGGAGTCTGCTGGGACTCTCCCTCCCTCCCTTTCCCTGCGGCCCCTCCCACCCCCCCATCCCCCCGCCAAATGAATAGATAAATCTTAAAAGAAAACAAAAAACCACTTTAAAAAAAAGAAGAGCAGTGCTTGCTGCCCTAGGTATTTAGGCAACGGGACACCACTAAGCTCAGCATCTCTACAGCAGATGGTTAGTTGGCCATTTGTCCAAGGCCAACCAAATGTTGATGGGGGTCATAATGGCTTTGGGCCACACTTTGGAGGGCATTATCATAAATAATGCCTGTAAGGACCTCATGACTTTTGCGTATGTGATCTTTGGACCTTCATCTTCCCTACTTCTTAGAATATTAGCTTTCTGCAATATAGCTCAGAGAATAGGACAATGGCTTCTAAAATAGGATATAGAGAGTCTCTTTGCCCCAGCACAAATCTGAAATGGCAGTCCCTGTATGAAGCCACCCATGAACATGAGGTGTCTCCAGGCCTTCCGATGCATAGACCACAGGTATGTTGTACACTGTGAATGGGAATATTTGTAGGGAACAGTGAAAAAAGCAAGGGAAGCCATAGTAGGCAATCATGGGAAAGATGGTGTCAAACGGCAGGGCAAACCACTATGGCAACCTCCAGAAGTAATTATGGACATCTGGATTGATGAAAAGAACTACAGGATGGCAGGCATTCTGCATTTGGGACTGGGTTTTCCCAAAGGAAGATAAATGGAAAAAACATGTTTGCTTTAACTGCTGACTCATGGTACAAAGTTTTAATTCAGAGACTTTAATTGAAAATGCAGCAAGAATGTAAAAGATTTACATAGAAAATATTTTAGCATATTGGCAAGACATTAATTATAAAACCAGATGGTCATGGTAGAAAAATCAACCAAGAGGCCTTTGTTTTTCTTTTGTTTTCTTAGCATGGAACAATTTTGCTTCACAAATTTCAGTATTTAGTTATACATAAGCAACACTACCTTTCCGTTAAGATTAATAATATAAAGACTGATTGCCTGGTGTTCTGGAATATAAAAAAAAATCAGAAACCATCATTATAGAAACCTGGAATATGAAAGCATTCTTGTGATAGAAGCTTCATGACCAAGACACTAGTTCTGTCTCCCCAGAGGCCAGTCTAATGAGACCATTATTTCTCAGCTCCTATTAACCGTGACCGCTGTCTCAGTCAGGGGTCATTTGTTCGCAACAGAAGGTTGGAACAGAACTGCCTGAGATTAGCTCAGAAAGGAGAGTTTATTGTAAAGATATTGTGAACTTTCTCTCTCCAAAAATTCTTGTTCAGGGGCTATGATCAGTTTAGAAAGTTCATCTGACAATAAATACATCCCTCCATCTTTGTCTTAAGGTCCATGTCATCTGTCTCCTTCTGCCCACCTTCTCTGCAGTAACCACATTCTCCCTCCCCCCCCCCCCCCCCCGTTTCTTCTGCCTGGTGAGCAATAGGCCCACCATGCCTGCCTATGTGAGTTTAAATCTCCGGTCAGCGTCATCATGGTCTTTGTTTACTGTTTGTCCCATCTGTTTTTTTTTTTTCCTCTTTTCCTACATTCTTGTCTTCTTTCTTACATTAATTTAGTATTTTAAAAATTATTCCATTTTCTTTGATTAGCTTCTGGACTGTACACTCCTTAAATTACTCTTTTTGTGGTTACCACAGAGATTACAAACATGTGTCCCTGACTTATTAGAGTCTACTATAAATTGATACCGTTAATACTTCTTGGACAATAAAAGAGCCTTACAACATTTAATCTGATTTCCCTGTTTGGGCATTGTTACTGTTATCATGTGTTTTTATTTCTACATACTTTTAATCCCACAAAACATTATTATTATTGTTCTAAACAGTCAATATTCATTATGTTTTACCCACATGTTTACCTTTTCCATTTCTCTGCATTCTTTCCTGTATTACCATGTTTCCCTCTGGGATTATAGGCCTTCTGCCTAAATCACTTCTTTTTAGTATTTATTTTAAGTAAATATCCACTGCCAGCCCATTCTCTCAGTTTTTGTTTGAGAGTCTTTGTTTTGAAACTTACTCTGTGATAAATGAATTTTTCTTCTATTTGTGGCACTTTCTCTGTCCAAATTCACACAAATACATTAGTTTTCCCACCTTCAAGGAGAGACTACAATAATTATGAGAAATTTTTATAGTTTATTATTTAAAGGTGTATCTTTTGCCTAAAAGGGAGGACTCAAAGTGCATTTTATGACTCAAAATCGATAATGTGTCAGGTCGTAAAGGCTCAACATGTGTCAGGCAATGTGCTAGTCTCTGGGAATATAAAGTCACATAGGCGTGATGTTGTCTTCTAGCAACTCATAGTTTTCTAGGAAAGACAGGTAAATAAATGATTACATCAACATGATAACCTGTGTAATAGAATCATGCATGGGTTATTTGAGGAGCCAAAGGAAGATCCACTGAATCAGAATTAAGAGTCAGGAAGTATTTCCCAGGAGAGACACCTTGGACTGAATTTTAAAAGAGTTAGTTGTTAGCCTCATGCTTTAGTTAAGAGTCATTTGGCTGGAAATAACAGAATACCCAAATAATAGTGACTTAGATGAAAGTCCAGAGGCATTGGACATTGATTTTAGCTGTGCATTCATGTTCTTTCTTTTTCTGCTCTGCCATCCTTACAGTGATGGCTTTTTACCCTTGTTCTTTATGGTCTCATGATTTCAACAGCACATCCACAGCTCCAAAAAGAACATGCCTGTGAAGGTGGATAAAAGCAGGGGAAGGATAGCACCAGCCGCGTCTGTTTCTTTAGAAGTCCCACAGCAGACTTTCTCTGGCATCTCATTGGCTGTGACAGTGGGTCATGTGGCCACTTCTAGCTGCAAGGAAGCTGGCAAAGGAGGATCTGGTTTGTGGGAGGAGGTAACAGGGTGCTGGAAAGGGCTGTTGGGTTAGTCAACTACAGCGTCTGCATCAATCAAGGGTGGGGAAAATCCTTTCCGGGACAGGGAACAAATGTGTAAAAGTTCGGAGTTGTAACATTTTATGCACATTTGGGGGAACTGCAAGTTGCTCTGGCAAAATGGGGCCTGCCCAGGCAGCTCGAAGCATAGCCAGGGGCCAGAACCCAAGGTGCCTTGTGGGCTAACGAGTCAGGCCCTGAAGAGCAAAAGAGGGTTTCAGGTAGAAGGAGGGAAGTGATCAGACTTGTGTTTGTTTGGTTTTTGTTTTTTTATTATACTTGGTTTTTATTTTATTTTTTATTAAAGCATAACTGAGATACAACATTATATTAGTTTCAGATGTACAACATAATGATTTGACATTTGTGTACCTTGTGAAATGGTCACCACTTTAAGTCTATTTACCATCCATCACCATAGAACTTTTAAGATTGACTTTCTTAGCAACTTTCAAATTTGCAAAACAATATTACTGACTATAGTACCCATACCATACAGGACATCCCCATGACTTATTTATTTTATAACTGGAAATTTGTACCTCTTGATCTCCTTCACCCACACCCTCCCACCCCGCCTCTGGAAACCACCAATCTGTTCTTTGTGTCTATGAGTTTTGTTTTGTTTTGTTTGTTCATTTGTTTTATTTTTTAGATCCCAGATATAAGTGAAATCATATGATATTTGTCTTTCTTTGTCTGATGTATTTAACTTAGCATAATACTCAGAGTTGTGTTTTCAAAAGATTGCTCTGATGGCAATGTTGAAGTTGTCTTGGAAGCAATCCAGATTGGAGCCGAGGAGAATAATCAGGAAGCTATTGCAATAATGTAAGCAAGAAGGGATGGGGAGTAACTGTGGAGATAAGGATGTAGCAATGAACAAGAGCATATTTAAAACATAGCTATTACAAGGTAGTATAGTTTAGTTGTTAAGAGTTTGGGTTTTGGAGGGGCGCCTGCGCGGCTTAGTTAAGTGTCTGACTCTTGGTTTCGGCTCACGTTATGACATCAGGGTTGTGAGATCAAGCCACACCTCAGGCTCCACCCTCAGCAGGGAGTCTGCTTGGGATGCTCTCTCCCCCTTGCCCTCCCCCCCCCCCCCCCCCCTCGCACTCAAATAAATAAATAAATCTTAAAAAAAAGGAGTTTGGGTTTTGAGGTAAGATACAACTGGGTTCAAATCTGCTGTGCCATTTCCTAGCTCTACAACTCTGGATACATTACTCAATCTCTAGGAATCTTTCCTCACTTACAAAGAGGGAGGACGGTATCCTCTTTATAGGTGTTAAATGATATAATACAGTAGATTGTTAATGTAGACTAACATTCAGTTCTTTATATTTATATATGAATATACCCACACATTTGTACAGAAGCTAACATTGAAAGAAAAGAATAGATCTAGGAGGACCCCAGCTTTCAGGCTCTGGTGATTAGGTGGATGGGGATTATTAGAGGGGGGACAGGTTTGAAGGAGAGAAATGTAAATTCAGTACCAGAAACATCTGACTTTAAGGTAATTTAGGAACGCTCAAATGGCTTATGCCATTGGGCACGTGCAGCTTTCGCAGAGAGAATTTGACCAAACGTAGACAATTGTGTGTCATCACAGTATAAATTATGGTTGAAATTTGATTGTCACTCAGATATCAGAGATCATCTTTGGAGGATTTGGGACAGGAGAGTAGTTGGGAAAAAGACTAAAGGAATGGCTACAAGGGTGGAAGGCAAACCAGGAGAGTCACACGAGACAAGGGAAGGGGTGACCAAATGCACTGAATGATGCAGAAAGTTTCAACCCTGGCTTTTATCATTGCAGGTTGTAGGAAGTCTCGGTGAGAGTATTTGGCCGAGTAGTAGAGTCTGAAGCTGCATGACATGGGTTGGAGAGTAAATGGGAAGAGTGAAAGTAGAAACAGTGAACTGAAAAGAGTTATTTCCAGAAACTTGGCCATGACCAAAGTGGACCAATTGGACAATAGATGGAGTGAGGGAAGATCAATAGATGGCATCTCAGTCTGCTCAGGCTGCCATAACAGAATACCACAGACTGGATGGCTAAAACAACAAAAATTTATTTTCTCATAGTGCTAGAGGCTGGATGTCTATGATCAAGTTGCCAGAAACTTCCATTTCTGGTGAGAGCTCTCTTCCTGGCTTGTAGATGGCTGCCTTCTTGGCCTTTCTTCAGTGAGTGCTAGTGGAGAGAGAAATGAGGATCAGGACCCCACCCTTATGACTTCATTTAACCTTAACTACTTCTCAGAGGTACCCCATCTCCAAGCATAGCCCGACTGGGGGTTAGGGCTTCAACATATGAATTTTAAGGGGGCACACACATTGAGTCCATGACAGATGGATTTTATGAAAAAGACAGAAAGGGTATTTGTGTATTTGTGTGTGTGTATATGTTGTGTGTGTGTGTGTGTCTGTGTGTGTGTGTGTTTGGAAGTAGAAGAGCCAGTAAGGAGGGCAATATTAAAAATGCAGGAGAGAGAACATGAGCTATTGGAATGATGACCATGAGAAGCCAAAGCACAGCCTTGGATTGCAGAGCTAAGAGGGAAAGGTTGGTGCCAGTGGAGATGGATGCATCGTAGGTCTTCTAATAGGAAATTTCAGGCTGGTGGAGGAAGCAAAGTCATTTGAGAATGAAGCAATGGTCAGGAGGACGGGATTTGAGGAGAAAGTTGGAAGTGTGGTTGTTTAAGGCCCAGCTGTACCAGGAGACTGGGAATTGATAATGGTCCAGTCTTCCCAGTTGGGGGAACTTAGGTAAGCATCTTATGCATCCCGAGGTTGCTTGTCTGTTCAGCCATTACTACTGTTTTCTATCAACTGTCATCTAGAGACAGCAAATTGAAACTTGAGTTGAAATTCCTGCCTTTGAGTCCAGAAGTACAGGAAGGAGAAGATACAGTAGCAGATCTCATTATAATGGAACTTTAGTTGACAGGACTGTAGGAGTTAATGGTGCTCATTGTATTTTTGGCCTGCATCGGTACAAATACAATATATACACCAAAGAAGGTGAAAATCCCTCTCCAATCTGCACCTGTCAGGCTACAACTGGAGAAGAACATAAACTATGTTGTAGTCACACAGGACAAAAGACTGGACTCATGCCTTGCCGTGTGACACATGGGTATAGCCACCGAGGGACATCCAGCCTGGAGAAAAGAAGATTCGGCAGTAATGAGATAAGTGTTGGTTTAGTCAGTCTATCTAACTTAGCTTGTATGTGCTCTCACTTCAAAAGAGGTTTCACACCTGCTGGTTCATTGCTTCCCTCTCACTTCCCTGGGGAATAGGGCCATTATTTCCCAGACTTCACAGATGGGGAGATCGAGACACCTAGAGGATAAATACAGGAGACAGCCTAGGCAACCCACATCCAACCACTTGCTCCTTAACCATCTCATTCCTGGGGCGCCTGGGTGACTTAGTTGGTTAAGCATCCAACTCTTGATTTTGGCTCAGGTCATGAACTTAGGGTCGTGAGATCGAGCCCCGTGTCGGGCTCTATGCTGGGTGTGGAGCCTGCTTAAGATTCTCTCTCCTTCTTCCTCTGCCCCTCCCTGCTCTCTCCCTCTCTTAAAAAAAAAAAAAAATCTCATTCTTAACTTTCATAATAAATGTTTCCCCCCATCTCCTCCCATAAAAACCCTCCCAATTCTTCAGAGCCCAGTTGAAGTTCTCCTCCAAAGAGGTTTCCTCTGCATCACCAAACCTTCACTGATTTTTGTCTCCTTTGAAATTTGACAGTGTTCAAAACATTTTACTAAGCATCTAAACAATATAAAAAAACAACAGCTCTTGCTAGGGACTGTTGTACTGGGTTCTATGTTATTTTGTGTTGTTCACTCTAGTTTGACATGTGTTGTTCACCTCTGCCTATATACAGTGAAAGTAGGGGTTCTTATCTCTCATAAGGCCTAGACTAGTGTTGAACACTGAAGAGGTGTCCAATATTATGCCCTACACTCTGTAGAGGACATTACTGCCATTTTACAAAGCTGTCCATTATATACCACTTCCTTGAAAATGTAGTCTGAAACAAGGGGCAGTCGGTGTGTTTGCTTGTGAGGTGTGCAGAAATGCAAGACACGCATGGAGAATTGTCTCCCAATGGTGGATAATTCTCAAATATTCCCAAATATTAATATTTTAGCAGTGAATAAGAGCTGCCCATTATCTCCTTTGACATTCTTCTGATCAACAAAGTAGATCATCAAATCTGGAATACCATGAGATTTAACGTGATTGTTTTGTTTTTTAATTATGGACTGCAAGCACTTCTTCTTAACCTAAATCAATGCTTGAAAAAAAAAAAGTTATATATGATTGGTTCGAAGCATCTATTTTTCCATCTTAAGTTTTACTTCTGCCCGCCTACTGTTTCCGAGACCTGAGTTTCTTGGCCTTAGCCATTCCACTGGCTATTTATTCAACACCAATCCCATTGCACTGAATGCATGATCCTTCATGATGTAGCCTCAGCCTCATCCAAACACTCATTTGCTCATGCAGGCTCTGCCCCAGCCTAATTCTGGAAGCATCTCAAACATGTCCTGTTCCTCCAGGCCTGGATGCCTCTGTGTGTCCTTTGTTTTTGCTGCTGAAAAACTTGCCTCATCTTTTTTGCGAAGGTGAACTACTTGTCCTTCAAAACCAGACTATGCTTGCCTCCTCAGTAGGACATTCTCTATGTCCTCTATGCAGAATCACTGACTTCTGCCTCTGTGATCTTTCTTTATCTATAATAGCACCTCCTATATTACACTGGAATTATCTGTTTATGTAGCAATCTCAGTCAGTCTCAGGGTAGGAAACCTGTCTCTCTATTCCTGTGCCAGAGTAGATGTTCAAGAAATTTTTTCTTTGAACAAATGAATACATTAGACCTCTTGGTCACAAGCATTTGAAATAGACTCTGATGATCTCAAGAAAAAATAGATTTTTTTGGATCATTACTGGGGACAAGTCATTGAGGGGCTAGAAAACCAAGTTTGGAGAAGGGGCTGGACACAAGGGAACCCAAGAGAGCAAATCAGCAAGGACAAATAAATTTTCCTGACCATCCATATCCTGGTATCCCTCCCCTGGGATTCTCAGGCTGGGGAGAGTGTCCCGTGGGCTGAGTCTTTGTCAGTGCACACCTTCTGTCTGCTCACTCCGTGGACAGGCTGGGATGAGGTCCACCCAACCTTGTCAGCTTGTGGGGCTGGGGGCAGGTACTACATCCCAAGATTACATACAGTAGGGAAAAGCAATTCCCTGAAAGGACACTGAGATGTTATCAGAAGGGAAATTAAATGTGTCTAACCAAAAAAAAAAAAATGACAAGTGTCTGCTATGAACGAAACTTTGCAGAAAAAGAGACTGTGTGATTTAAAAATCAATTTAATATTGGATGGCTTGATTACCAGCAAACTCACTTGTGACATTAAGCACCTTTCTTTATTTTCCTTGATGAACTCAGAGCTCTTGCATAAATTTAATAACGTGTTATGTATCCCCTGGGTGTCTGATTTACTGACTTGAGCTGAATGACTGGACTCAATACAAAAAGAGCTTGCAAACTTTGCCTATGGCTTTCCAGCCATGAAGGAACTAAGCTCTCATGCTCCCTAGAGAAGCTAAAACTTCTAAAATGAAGTGCCCTCTGCTCTGGTTTCTGCTTTCCAGCATTTCTCTTCTGCTTTCACATACTTTTGCTGTTTTAAAATTAAATCTAAGAAACTCATTCCATATTTTTCATCATCTGCTTTTGAAAGCGAATGTTATGGATTTATGGTTTGGGGTTCTTTGATGTTAGAGTAGCAAACTATGCTTGCTTCACTTGTTTTTGTTTCTTTTTTTTTTTTTTTTTTACATCTATGAAGCTTTGATAATTTGATTTATTAAAACCTCACAGTCATTGTAGGGGAACTGACACCATTTGCATTGTTGGAAAGCGTCGTTCCCTTGGAGAGCTTATGTCTGTTATTATGTACCCCCTCCTCTCTGGTCCTCAGGGAAGTTTGGCATTGAGCAACATCTCAAACTATACCTCAAGGGTATTTACTTCTGGGACATTTCAAGATTTTAAATATTGTATCCCACGCCCCTCATTTATTTTTAGTAACTGCTAAGATGTACACAATGATCAGCTAGTTCTTCTTGTCAAGAAGCAGAAATGCTCCTTCCTCTTCCTTCATAGTGATTGTGGATCTGATGTATTAAAATGTGTTTTATATGGTATCTCTTTAAATGTAGCAGGGATTTGGAACTTGCTGAAGCTAGAGGATGATTATCTTCAGCCTACTGGGATACATTGTGGATCCCTGAGGAGGAGTAATGATGAAAGGGCCAAAATGATCCTTGCTGCAAGTGGGGTGTTTCTCTGTCCTCAGTTTCTATCAGAAAGGGGGGGCAGGTGGGGAGAGGAGTGGAACGAAAGAGGGGGGGCAGATAGGAAAACTTTAGCCAGAATGGAAAGCCTGGATAAGCAGACTATCAGAAGAGCTTAAACCCATAGAAAAAATGTCAGGGTTGGAAGAGTCCCTAGATGTGTTCACTACAATTCCCTCTATAACATCACTGGGTTTCAAAGAAAGGAACCCTCATGTGCTCCTATTTAACGAATATGTGTGCATAGGGGGGATATTATAAGACTAGGATAGGGGATTTTTCAGGTATCTGAGGAATAGAAAAAAATCCAGGTCATATGGAAACCGGAACTGGAAAGTTAGAAACCAGGGGTGTTATCTCTCCTCTCTCTCTCTCTTTATTTGTCAGGGATTACATAATCTCTTTCTTCTCAAGATTGGCTATTCGACAAACAGTATGATATAGTCTATTATTAGTTTCTTCACTCAACAAGAAAATAGAAAGTCAATTAGATGTGTCAGGAATTTTAAAAAGTCATGGTTTAAAAATGCAAATTAAGCTGTGACATGACATTTTGAACTGTGTCGAGAGAGAGAATCCACTTAACCTTGGTATTAGGAATATTCTCCTTATTGTGACACAGGTTTAATAACATAAGATTTATAATATCTCCCTAATGGACCCATTCACACTACCTAACTAATAACAATATAATAATACTAATAATACAACTTCTATTGAAATTCTTACTATGTGACAGGCACTATGCCAAGTGCTTTAGATAGATTATTTCATTCAATCTTCAAACAGTCCTACAGGGTAGTTATTATTATCCCAATTTTTTCAGATGAAAAATTAAGGCACAGAGAAATTAAGTAACCAAGTCACACAGCTCTTAAGTGGCAGAGTTATTCTAAACCTCAGGCTTTACCACTATGACATATTGTTTCTGGCTAGGCTATATTATCCCCATCAAGAACGAATGATAGTCACATAATCGTTGTAAATGTTCTTTGGATTTTTAAAAGAATCTTTCTATAGATAAGGCATGTAAAACTTGATTATAAATCCAAAATACCTTGGGCACATACAGATAATACAGAAGAAAGTTAGGGGAAAGAGGGAGGAAGAGTAGGGAAAAGAGTACTTATTTCCTCATATTTCCCAGTGGAGGAGATATTGTTTAATGTTACTGCATCAAAAAAGCTGTATTTTTAAAATAATAAAAATAGATAATAGAACTAAAAATAAAAATAAGTTAGCAAAAGTTGAAAGAGGGTTTAATATCAAGGAGCCCATTTTTTATTTTTCAAAACATCAATAGATAAATCAGGAAACAGTATAAACATGTTAGGTGAGTTACGTAGATGACTACCAGAAAACACAAAACTATAAACAAACAGATGAAAAACAGTTATCTGTGAAAAGCGGGCCTGGAGTGTGGATCACGAAGTGAGATTTTTACTTTTTATTTTATACCTTTCCACTTAAATGATTATTTCCATGTGCCCATATTGTATTTTATAATAAGAACCATGCCCATACTCCTCATTCAGTAAGTCCACATCTAGGTTTCCCTCCCCGAGGAATGCTCACGAAGCGCATTATAGAGAGCTGGCTCTAAGGGAAATGAGGGACTTCCTCCGAGGCTGGAACTAAGTCCCTGGAGGGGGTACTGGGTAAACACCACGCCCCGATGGTCTGGGGTCTCTTTATAGCTATCTGAATGTGTTTATACCCCCACCTATGCAAAAGTGCAGCCCAGAGGTAAGAGAAAACAAGGACCCTGGTGTCTAAACAAGGACCATCGTGTCTGAATTTCTCACCATCTTTTCTCTTTTACGTTTACTTCCAGAGGAGAAGGCAGAATGGGTCCCACTTCCTTTTTCAGTCTGTGTTTTACCTTTCTGACCCAGGGCACAATAAGCCTTAATGGCAGATGGGGTGCAGGAAGGGAAAGTAGCCTACCAAAAAGAATGCATGATGCGGGGAGATATTTCAAAAGTATTATCCCCCTTACATATATACATACACGGAAAGGTCTGGGAGGATACGGGTCACTTCAGTAGCAGTGGGCACCTCGAGGGAGATGAGTGTGGAGGGATGATGTACGGGTAATTGTTTTTGTTCTTGTTGCTATAGATATTCATTTAGTGCTTTCATATGTTGTATCCATTTTAATCATCACAATAGCCCAGCAAAATTAGTTTTTTCTTTTTCCTTTTGAAATTAATAGACTTTATTTTTTTTTTAAGATTTTATTTATTTATTTGACAGAGAGAGACACAGTGAGAGAGGGAACACAAGCAGGGGGAGAGGGAGAGGAAGAAGCAGGCCTCCCGCTGAGCAGGGAGCCCCATGAGGGGTTCGGTCCCAGGACCCCGGCATCATGACCTGAGCTGAAGGCAGACGCTTAACAGCTGAGCCACCCAGGCGCCCCTAGACTTTATTTTTTAGAGCAGTTTTAGGTTTACAGAAAAATTGAGTGGAAAGTACAGAGAGTTCTCACTTACCTACCCTACCTCTCCGCCCAGTTTCTCTTATTATTAACATCTTGCGTTAGTGTGGTACATCTGTTACAATTGATGAGCCAATACTGTACATTATTATTAACTAAAGTCTCTAGTTTACATTAGGGTTCACTCTTATGTTTGACATCCTATGGATTTTGACAAATGTATGACGCATATCCACCATGATAGTATCATACAGAACAATTTTGCTATCCTAAAGATCCCCTGTGCTCACCTACTCATCCCTCCCCCTAATTGATTTTTTTTTTTAAATCCATGTCATTCCTGATTCCTGTAGCGTTCCCACTTGCCCATGAAGTGAAATCCAGTCCGCTGCACCTGTTCTTCTCGTTACTGACTCCGCTCGCGGTGATAATAGCGTGAGTGGTCTTCGAGCACCTCATATCCTGCTACTACCGCCACTTGTCAGGGGAAAACCCAGACAGGATGAGATCCACATTCCCAGCTGTCCCTGTCTTCCAAGGAAGAGAAACCCTAAACCAGTAGCTAAAGAGTGAAACCAGATATCCCAGGGAAGGGGTAGGGGGTGTCAGGTCTCTGGTGGTCTGAAAGAGGCGCCAAGCCAGAAGCCCGAAAATGCTGGGAAAACCAGCAAGAGATGAAGATAGTGCCGGGTAACATCCCAGTCACCATGGAGAAGGGGCCTCAGATAAACAGGACTTAGGATTTGAGATGAACGCTTACTGCAATAAGTAGATACGGCTTCCTGGATAAAACCATATCCTGATTTCCAAGGTTAGCATTGGGCAGGGTGAAGGGCAGAGTCTCTTGTGCAGACAGCCGAGAATGAGGCTGGCTTTCTCTAGGCAGTGATTTTTTCAACATTTTTATCATGACCTACAGTAAAAAAATCTATTTCACATTGACATCTAGTGTACACAGGGAGTGCACACATGGTGCACACACAAACACATACACACTGTCAATGGTATCAGCATCTTCTGGGAACTTGCTAGAAATGTGAAATACGGAGCTCACATTTGGCCTATTAAATAAAAATTGGCATTTTAGTAAGGTTCCCAAGTAATCATGGTGCATGTTAAGGCTTAAGAAGCACTGCTCCAGGGGACCTCAAGCTCCAAGATGAATAAACCCCAGATGATTTCATTCCATGGGTTTCTTCCATCTGAGACCAGAGCCCTTAGTAAATTGGCTGAATACCACAGCCTGGGATCTTGTATCCCACCCCCTCAAGACTCCATCACATCATCACCATAATAACTGAATTGTATTATGGAGTTAAGTACGTGCCAAGTGCTGTTCTAGTGCTGTAAGTGTATTAACTCTTTTAATTCTCATAACAACCTAATAAAGTAGGTTCTATTATTTTGCATTTTATATATGAGATAACTGAGGTACAGGAAGGTTAAATGAATTTCTGAGGTCCCACCGCTAGTAAATGGGGAAATAAGACTACCAAAAGTGATAGAAAATGGTCAACAGATTTCTGCAAGATGGAAAGTGGGCGGGACAAGGCTATTAAATGAAACAGGTGGAGAACCTTGAGATCCCATGTCTTCTCCCCACTGGAGCCAGTCTACTAACAAAATCGCTGAGAGGCTCTGTGCTCAGAATCAGCAGGTATGGCCAAGGATCAAGGTGAAACTGGAGCAAACACTGGACAACTTCCCTGTGGGTCCCCCCCAGTAATCCTTTAGGGCAGAAAGCCCAGGCAGCTGACTCTCACCCAGGGCAAAAACAAAAGAGTCTGCCAGCTCTGCTCCCAAAATTTTGAACTGGCCATCTGGGGGAAAACTAAGACCTCCCATATAGATATTGTTCTTCTTCTCATTTGGAAATGTGGGAGCTCCCACAGCTTAACAATTGGTCAGACTTTTATATAGAGCCAAACTATTAAGTGTGAGGGTAAAAGCATTTCAGATGTGTGAGGACTTAGAAGATCTATCTTCCATGCCCCCTTCTGTGGGACGTTACTTGAGGATATACTCCAGCAAAACAAGGGAGTAAACTAAGAAGGAAGGAGACATGCAATCTATAAATTTAACAGCTCTGTTGCAGGAGAGCAGGGGCAGACAAAATGTTCTAGGATGAGAATAGTATTGCAGGCCCAGAGGGCAAGTCCAGAGTGGTGCAGGAGAGTTTTGGAGGGGAAAAGCCAACTCACTCAGTAGAAAGGATGGTGAAAGAAAGTTTGGGGAAAATTTGAGAATATGATAATGGAAAACAAAATGAAAAGAAGAAAGAGAAGAAAGAGAAGAGGAATTTCAAGGGCTCAGGGAAGGTATACAAGTACCTCAGTCAACTAAACATGACCCAGTTTAAAGCTAAATGTAAGAAAAGCTACTTAATGTGGCCCTAGGTTGGTAACTCTGGGGCCCGCAGGGAGGGAATGTGATTCCAGCACCCTGCTTTTCCAGGCACTGAACAATATTTAAATGGTTATAAATGTGTAAATACCTTTCACTGGTGTCTGACTTTAGAGTCAACTCATGGACAAAGCAGAGAAAAGTTAACAGAGGTTATACAGAATATAAATGTCAACAATTTTAACTGTGTTTACCATGTAAAATGTAACCAACGGAAGGTAGAGTGTAGAAGAAAGGAAGGAAGGAAGACAGGATGGAATGACAATTGCCTCATTTTTATAGAGTAGGGAGTCAAGGAATGCTGTTTGAAGTGAATAGAAGTAAGCTGATGAAGATGCCCCCCGATCCCACACCCCGGTAATTCTCCTAGGGGATCTCTCATACAGGAGTACAAAGTGACTCACTACAGCATTGTTTGGAACGGTTCAAAGTAATCAGTCTAGATTAAGAAGCAGGACTATGTAGAAGGTAAGAGAGAGGACTCTGGAGCAATTTATAAAATATAAATTTATAAATTATAAAATAATTTGTTCAGAGTAATAGTATGGCTTATGTACATTAAAAAAAGGCAATAATACATATTATTTATGGATCCATACACATGTATATAAAAGATATTTAAGAGGTAACATAGGTGTTATATTCTCTATATTCTTATATTTCATAATAAACATTTAAGATACAAAGTGAAGTTGCTAGAATAAGAAATAGTGAGGTAGCACTTAGTATAAAGTTTAAAATTTCAAAGTAACAAATAAAAGAATAAGAATGTAAATATTAAATACTGGGAGGAGGAGGAGGGAAGAAAAGGTAGGAGACCATGTTCGTCTTTTGTGTTGGAGGGTCAACAAATTTTATTTAAAGTTGATAAATGAAGAAAGAGGGGTTCAAGCATACTATCTATACCTATCTGCGTGTACTGGATTGAAAGCGTGTTGGTGGCAAGAACGCTCCCTTCCTGGTTACAATCATGCACAGTATCTAGTGGGATGCTTCCCACATAGTAGATGCTCCACAAGTATGTTCCGTTTTAATGAAATAATCTAAATATTAGTCTTGTTAGTTTGCAGTCTCACACAAGTAAGCCAAACACAGCTGTGCAGCCTTTAGGGCGTTGAGGTGACCCCCAGCTGGCTGCAGCCCCCTCCCCGCCTCCCTAACTGCTTCTCCATCCCTGCGCCTAAGCTGCCAAGTGCACCATTCTTTTAATGTCCCTCAGCACTGCAGATTGCTCATGATCTGAAACCTTGTCAAAAAGATTTGAAGAAAAGTGGAAAAGAATTAAGATCCACAGAAAAAGCTCTTGAAACTTGGAGTGGAAAAACTGACACAAAAGAATCCGCCACGGTCCTAGCCAAGGGGGGTGGTTAGAACAACACAGCCCCCGTAAGACGAGGGGCGAGAGCGAGGTGTTTCTGCCCAGGTGAGGAGACAGCCAGCAGCCCCCCGTATTCACAGCACCAGGGGCTTCTCCAAATCCCACTTCAAATCTTGTAATCCCTTCAGTCCTTAACGGCTGAGGATGACATCATCCGTTCCTGCGTTTCAGGCGGAGGCTCGCCACTTCTGCTTTGGAGCACCGTTGTGGTCTAGCAAGCACGTGGCTTTCAGGCTGACTTAGAAAATCCAGTCACACATGGAAAAACACAATTTAAAAAATTATGATCTTTTTCCCTTTTGTAAATGGATGTCGTTAACTTTGGATCTAAGCAAGGGCAGAACTCTCCTGCCTCAGGGAAAGGTTTGTGGAGTGTTTTTCAATATCGTTGAAGGCCTGGCTTTTTCTCTTGCAGAGAGGCTGTAACTATGGTATCATCAGAAGGCTTAGGAGTGTCAATTTTCAGGGATTTGCCTCCCTGAAAGCCATAAAAAATGGAAACAAAAAGTAAAAGGGAAGAGTATTGGATAGGCATGCTCAAATCTAGGTATCGCTGCTACCTGTTTGAGTTATTTAAAATCCCCTAGTTCTAGTCACGGGATTTTTGAGAAATAGATTTTCCTTTCTTTCCATATCGCCTCTTCATTCTGTCTATGTCCGTTTATCTCTTTACATCGATGTGTGTCTAGCTATGTGGGTGGCACGGTAATCTGGAAGCTCTGGTTAATGTAGAGGGCTCATTCATTCATTCATCAGACGTTTCATGAGCAACTGCTATGTGCCAGACACTCTGCTAAATTCTGAGTATGTAAGGATAAAGGAGATAACGACTCCTGTCCTTGGATCTTACCAATATAGTGGTAGGAACAGCCTTCTAACAGATCAACAACAACATGTGAAGAACGAAGACAGAGTCAAGTGCTCCGTGAGCAGAGGAGGGAGCAACTCACTGTGCTGAGATAACATTTCCCAGTTGTTTCAGAGAACCACCCTGGTATAAACATTTTCTGAGCCATAAAATATCTGTTCAGTTCACTCTGAGTTAGTTTCGCAGTGTTGAGTTTTCAGTGGAATGAGGAGCCGTCTTTCTGTGCCAAAACTTACCCTTATGTCAGGGAGAGAGGGGTGGATAGAGAAAAGCACAGGGAGAGAGGCGAGGGGAGGGGGACCTTGGCTTCTTGCCTGCCAAGGGACTAGTACATTTAAATTCCCTGGTGCTGTTAGTGAATCATGAGGTTGTTAAGCATTTTGGATGTGTGTGCATTTGTGTGTGAGCGTATGTGTGCTTAATAGTCGACTCTTCTAAAACTCCTTCCTTACCTTTTCTCTTCTCCTTCCCACTTCTTTTTAAAATAGAAGACATCACAAAGACAAGGAGGGGTCTTGCTTCAGTGTCCTGTTGGTGGATGGAATGATCACACTGTGACATTCATCTGAATCATTAGGAAATCTACATTCCAGAGTCTGTAAAGTCCCATCCGTGCCTCAGCAGGGACGGGAGAATGTACAGTTGCCAAACTTCACACTCCCCCAATCCTTGCTAAATTTGGACCCAAGTGCAAAGAACCAGGGTCCTGCACTCATTTATAGCTGGCAAAATGCAGCAGCCTGGTTTGTGAAAAGGACTTCATGGCCATCAAAAGCTGTTAGAGTGTCACGTGGTGATGAGTTTAATGTAAATGAATCTGAAACATCTGGATCAAATTTCCTCTCAAACAAACAGGGTTATGAAAATTGGTGGGCAAAAAATATCTTCTGGCCAAAGGCATTTTGAGTTATTCCTGAACCCAAACTGTCTGCAACGATGGTTTAAGAAGGGGACCCCTTGAGGCTGCTCTGCTTCTCCCCATAACCTGAGTCTGTGGCAAATAGAGGCGGAGCAAAAAGGACCAAGACCACGTGAGCCATCATCTTTGTGAGGCAAAAAGAGGAATTAATTCATTTAACAACTTATTGAGCACTGACTAAAAGCCAGCTCTTATAGCATGTCAATATCAGGGGATACCCAGTATCGGGGGTATTGTGGGAAACGAGACAGACCCAGACCCTGCCATCTGGGGCTTGCAGTTTAGAGACAAATTCGAGGCACACATCACACAGGTAGTGAGCCCTGAACCTGGTGGTTGTTACAGGTATGGTGGGAACTCGAAGCAGCCCAGTGAGTCACCCACTGAGTGTGTGTGGATTGAAGGATTGTCTCTGGAAAAGTGGCCTTTGTGCTGAGCACTTCAGAGCGTCCGGGCGGCTGCCTGCCGCACTCCTCTGAGCCAATCTCAATGCTTGGTACCTGGCAGGACCTCGAGAGGTATTTGTCAGATGCATGGCTTCTCCAAACAAATGCCGAGAAGAGAGTTCAGCAGAGGGGAGAAGGAGAGCGTTTGGAAGGAGTGAACAGCTCACGCCCAAGGTGGGGGTGAGCAAGAAGTTTGGTAGGTTGGAGAGAGACTGGTCGGCTCGGGAGTGGGGAGGAAGGAAGGAGGCCAGGGGAAGGATGGGTCCTCATATTGGAGGGTCTTGTAAGCCCGGTTAAAGGTTTAGACTTTATCTTAAAGAGAGTGGGACATCCTTGAAGAATTCTAAGCAGAGAAATGACATGATCAGATTTTTATTTGGGGGAAGATCTCTGTTGGCTACATGTGGCGAATGGACTCATAAAGAATTCTGGTTCCAGGAGGCTGCTGTGGTGGTCTAATGGGGAGGAGATAGTGGAGATGAGATGGCCTAGGGTGGGGAAGAGGAACACTGGATGGGCTCCAAAGACATCAAGGAGGCAAAATCAGGGAGACTCAGTGATCATTTGAAGGTAGGGGGTGAGGGAGATTCCATGAAGAGGCCCACCCTGACACAAAGATTTGTCTACTAAAGTGCTTCATTAAGGAAGTGCTTCTGAGTGGGTACAGCAGAACAGGGAAGGGAAAGAAACTAGCAAGTGTGACTTTTAGGCAAACTCCCACAGAGGGTACGTTGTCCTGACCCCATGGGGGAATTCTAACATATCTCAAGCCATTATAGTTCATTTACTTATTTATACCAAACTTGTTGCATATAGGATTTAAGGCACACTCTAAGGATATATAAAATACAATAACATTGCATAAATATCTGAGAAAAGTAGAAAGAAAATGGGAGAGGAGCATAAGAAAGAAGCCAGGATTAGGGCTAAAATGTGTGCTGTAATCAACACGCTTCCCCCACGTGGGTCACATGCTTGGCTATAATGTGAAAAGGAAACTTGGTCCATTATGCAATCTGGTGTTCAGAAAGTAAATGCCAGCTTCACAAGTACAACTATTGTTTACACTAGCACAGGGTGGGGATTTCTTCCAGAGTTTTTATAAAGAGGTCATGGTATGATTTTATAAGTAATCTTCCTTCAGGAAAAAACCCAACAAATTTCATGACTATTTTAAAAATAATGATCTCAAAAGAGACCAATGGCACGTTGTCAAAAATGCAATTTAGCAAAATCTACCTGTTGGGGGATGGATATGTTGTGGGGTAGATTCACCACCAGTTCTCATCTGCTTTTGCTTGATCCAGGGGTAGATTTTAGAATACGTTTTAAACTACTGCTTGAAAAATAGTAGTTGTCCCCCTCCATTAGAAATTGGTCATATATGTCCCCCTCCATCGTAGATGTCCTCCCAGCTCCTTACAGTTGAATGCCTGCTAAGTATCGTCTCACAATGCACTTGAATTTCCTTCTTTATTTTCAGTCACTCTCTATTTCCAACTGAATACAGACCTTTGTAACTTAGTAGACATTCGTTCTGAGATTAGATTTAACATCATTTCGTAAAAACTGAGAAATCAAATTGAGATGTGGGCATGAATCAGTAGGCATACTGCCTGTGCTTAGAGGTCAATCAGGGGAGTGCCTGTGAGGAGGGCACATGTCCTCAGACACTGCTTTGAGTCTATGCTAATGCATGAGCTGATGAGCTACCAAGGCCAAATGTTCTACTCCCTATAGCACAGTTGTCATAGTTTCAGGCTGGAAAAACATTTTCAAGGAAGTATATCCAGAAGTCTATCTCTATAAGCAATCCATGATTCAGGATCTGGCTTGACTGTGCCCTGCCTGTACCATAATTATGGGTGAATAAACTTAGACTGATCTTTAAACAGTTCTGGAGCTACAGTCTTCCCATGATTCTTCATTCAGTGTTTTAAAATCATCTGTCATGGCCCATGTAGGGAGTGACCTGTGGCCCATAAAGACTTCCCTGTTTGCTTACAGCCTGGTGCTGAGCTCTCCCATCCAATGCATCTTGCACACAATAGCTAGGTATTTTGTATTTCTTTCTAAGAAAACACTTCCATCATGTCACTTTTCTGCTTAAGAATATAGGTAGTTATCACCCCAAAGATACAAAAGTAGGGATCTGAAGGGGTACGTGCACCCCGATGTTTATAGCAGCAATGTCCACAATAGCCAAACTGTGGAAAGAGCCAAGATGTCCATCAACAGACGAATGGATAAAGAAGATGTGGTATATATATACAATGGAATATTATGCAGCCATCAAAAGGAATGAGATCTTGCCATTTGCAACGACGTGGATGGAACTGGAGGGTATTATGTTGAGTGAAATAAGTCAAACAGAGAAAGACATGTATCATATGATCTCACTGATATGAGGAATTCTTAATCTCAGGAAACAAACTGGGGGTTGCTGGAGGGGGGGGTGGGGTGGGAGGGATGGGGTGACTGGGTGATAGACACTGGGGAGGGTATGTGCTCTGGTAAGCGCTGTGAATTGTGCAAGACTGTTGAATCTCAGATCTGTACCTCTGAAACAAATAATGCAATATATGTTAAGAAAAAAAAAAAGAAGAAGAAGGTAGCGGGAGGGGAAGAATGAAGCGGGGGAAATTGGAGGGGTAGACGAACCATGAGAGACGATGGACTCTGAAAAACAAACAGGGTTCTAGAGGGGAGGGGGGTGGGAGGATGGGTTAGCCTGGTGGTGGGTATTGAGGAGGGCACATTCTGCATGGAGCACTGGGTGTTATGCACAAACAATGAATCATGGAACACTTCATCTAAAACTAATGATGTAATGTATGGGGATTAACATAAGAATAAAAAAAAAGAAAATGCAAAAGAATATAGGTAGTTATCAATTTCTGATCATGTTGAACTCAGATTTCTCTGACTTTTAGCATCCTCCATAATCTAGTTCTACTATACATTCCCAACTTTATCAACTAATATCCCCTTTCTCCTCTGAATTAACATAGCATTTCACTCATTTTTCTCCTATAACACTTGTCACTTAAAAACTAATACTAGTCTGCATTTATATTTTCTCGATTTTTGTTCTATATATCAAATGCATATCCAGTTTAGAATTGTGATATCTTTTTAATGTATCAAAACTTCTATCATTTTGTTATGACCCTATTTATCACTAGTAGTTCTTTTTGTTTTTCTAAGAATCTTTTTGGTGTGATAGTAAAACAGACATACCAACTTTCTTTTGGCTTATGTGCTCAATAGATGTTTTCTACCCATTTACTTTCAACCTTTTTATGTCCTTATGAATCTCTATAAACAGTGTACTTGGATTTCCTTCTTACATTTATTTTGATTACCAACATATTTACTTTTATTTTCATCACCTTATTTTGTGCCTTCTATTTGTCCTGTCTTCTTTGCTACTTTATTTTCCCTCTTAATAACCTTATGTTTGGATTGAATTTATATCCTTTAGATTTCTCCTTGAATGTGGGAATTCTTTTGTATTAAACTCTCCATTTTTGTTTGTCTGAAAGTGTCTTTATTTCTTCGTACTTCCTCTTGATAGATAGGTTTTCTGGGTATAAAATTTTTAGATTGAGTTATTTTTTTTCTGCACATTAAAAATATTATTCCAGTGTCTTTTGCCTTTCATTTTACTGCTGAGCACTGTTTGCTCCTTTTTTTTGGCCTATCTTTTCTCTCCAGTTTTTTTTTTTTTTTTTTTTTTTACAACTTTCTTTATGTCTTTATGTCTTTGGTTTCATTATAATGTGTCTAGATACGTTTTCTTGTTATTTATCTTAATCAGGATCCTTGGCTTCTTGGGTATCAGATTTGAGATTTTTTTGGTAACTCTTGAAATAATTGGAACTCCTATTAGACGTATGGTAGACTCTCAATTTATCCTCTTTGTTTCTTAGCCACTTTTTCATATTTTCTGTTTTGTGTGTGTGTGTCCTTGGGCTAACTTCTGGATATCATCAAATCCTTTTTCCAGTTTACCAATTATCTTTTTATGTCTTTAATCTGCAAGTTAACATATGCACTGAATTTTTGACTTCTAGAAATTCCATTTTTATAATTCCCTGTTCTATGCTCATATTTTCAATTCTATTATTTCTTAAAACATATTAAATCACTTTTATATTCTGGAGATGCATATATATAATAATCATTTCAGTACTTGAAGTCTCTCTAAGTCTAATTTTGCTGGTTCTCATTCATGGTGCTCTGTTTATATGTTTTGTGATTTGTGGCTGTGAGTTTATGTTCTCAATAGTTTGTCTATAGGAATTCTTGGAAACCTGAGTTGTGGTTGATGACTCCAGAAAAGATCTGTGCTTGCTTTTGTCAATTGCCTAGGGGGAATTACAGCTTAGAATTACTTTTAACTAAATTCTCCACTTGCAGTTTTTAGCCCATGGAGATATTATGTATTCAGGTCATAAACCTGTATGAAGACTGATTCCATCCATGCCAAGTTCCCTTGATATCCCCCTCTACACAATGGGCTTACTTCTAAGTCCACTCTAATTCAGACATGTGGCTTATTGTGATCCCAGCTTTATGTGAAAGTCTTCTCTTTAGTTCCTCACCTTGACTGGGTCCTGGCTTTATCTCCTTTCTCATATCCTCAGTAGTCACCATAATCAAAGCCCAAGGTCACCAGAGTTTGACAGATAGCATCCCAGAGTTCCTGCTTTCCATACATTTTTGGCCTTCGCAGATTCATCACTTTCCTTTAGTTCAGGAAATCATTTAAAATCATTGTTTAAATCATAATTTTTAAATACTTCCTCAGAAGGGCTTTTCAGACTATCTAGTTGGCCATATTTCTGGAAAAGGAAGGAAGGCATTTGTATATTCTCTACATTACTAGATTTTAGGCTCTAATCAGCTTTTGTGTCTTATCCTCCATGAGTATCTATCCTCCATGGTCCCTAACACCCTAACTGTCTCAGAATTGAAAACACTGCTCAGAATGTGTACAGGTTTTAAGAGACATCCTAATGTCCCTAACATCCTAATCGCTTAAACAATTAGATGCTCTGATAGTTAATTTTATGTGTCAGTTTCACACAGCTATAGTGACAGCTCGTTTGGTCAAATACCAGTCTAGGTGTCGCTGTGAAGGTATTTTTAAGATGTGATTAACATTTACAATCAATAGACTTTAAGTAAAACAGATTATCCTCCATAATGTGAATGGGCCTTATCAATCAGTTGGGGGCCTGAAGAACAAAAGATAGAGGTTTCCCAGAGAAGAAGAAATTCTGCCTCAAGATCGCAATATAGAAACCCTTCCTGAATTTCCAGGCTGCTGGCGCGTCCTCTGGATTTCAGACTCAAAGTTGCAACATCAGTTCTTAAATTTCCATACTGCCAGCTTGCCTGGTAGATTTCAGATTTACCATCCCCACAATTGTGTGAGCCGTTTCTTTAAAAGGAATCTCTGTCTCTTTATATAAATATATCCTATTGGTTCTGTTCCTCTGAGCATCCTAACTAATACAGATGCTCAATGAATATTTATAAGTATCTATTAAATAAGCATATTTAAGAGCAAAAGATATTTAATAAGTGCTTGTGACTTAATTGTTTGATTTATCAAAGCTTCTATCCTAAGGTTTGCCTCCCTTTTTGGGCTTACCATTTTTTTTTAAAGATTTTTATTTATTTATTAGAGAGAGAGACAGCGAGAGAGGGAACACAAGCAGGGGGAGTGGGAGAGGGAGAAGCAGACTCCCCGCTGAGCAGAGAGCCCGATGCGGGGCTTGATCCCAGGACCCCAGGATCATAACCTGAGCAGAAGGCAGACGCTTAATGACTGAGCCACCCAGGCACCCCTGGCTTGCCATTTTTAATAAAAGAGTATAATTCTATTTCAGCTATGTTCCACTTTCCATTGAGCAATAAAGCTTTGGGAGATATTTCTAAATTTAGATTCTGTTCCTCAACCTGTGATCAGTTTTGTGTGACATAGGAGGCCTTTGAGCCAGTCTCAGAATTGAAAACACTGCTCAGAATGTGTACAGGTTTTAAGAGACATCCAGGAGAACCACCAGGGCCTCTGGGACCACAAAATCTACTCTGTCCAAGGTCATGGCGCCAAGTTCTTGGCAGATTTCACACACTGTGCTGGCCAATAAAATGTATGGCTCAGGACTGGAAGCATTTCTGGGCTATTTCTTTCCACATTTATTTTATGTTCCAGATCCTAGTTACCTTTTGTTGTCAGACTGACAAAAAACCTGGAGATTAAAAAAAACTAGACAAAGCAAGGGTTACCAGATAAATAAGAAGCAGTGGTAAACAGAGGGAGACATTTCCTCCTTCTGAAGGACAGAGAGGTTAGCAAATTCTACCACTGCTTCTCCAAGCTCATCATCCATGTTTATACCCTCCCGTGGAGAGCCCTTTGCTGCTTTCCAGACCTAAAAGAAGCTAGACTGCTGAAGGGCTGGTTCTTGAGATGTTATCATGTGGATGGTTTGATGAGGCTCAATGGCGAAAATGAAAGCTTTCCGTTGTTTTGTGCAGCCTTGTGTTACGAAATTAAGATAATTTTTAAAAAATCATAATTCATTTAATATGGCCGTTTCTCCATGGGAAAGACTTGGGGCCAGGCTAAATAAGAAAGCTATTCTGGCATGTAAAAGTATGAAACTCTTGCACATGGAATGTTGTGGTCCGGGATGCTTCTTTTGGGAACTCCAGACCCTTAATCTTGGAGTGGCTAGCTGGATGCACACATTTGTAAAAATTCATCAAGCTGTACGCTTACGGTCATGCCCTTTACCAAAAGTGAACTGTACTGCTGTAACTCCATTTAAAGAAAACAAGAAATAAGAACCTTACAGTGTAGACGTTGGAGTGGGGCTGAGTCCATCTTTTGAGTTCCCATTAGAACTTAGAGAAGCAGCCTGCGGTCATGTTCGTGCAGCTTCTCCACTTACTGCATCCACTTGTCTTCCTGACCTCTCCACCATAGCACCCCGACCACAACAGGAACATCATCGCCTTTTCTCTTGCCACGAATCCTCTCGATGAGTATGGGAAAGCCTGGCGGTGGCCAGGAGTGGGCATTTAAACGAATGAAAACATTGCTCTTGTACTGTGATCACAGATGTGCACTCCAAATGCACAAAGCTGACTCGCGTCTGGGAGGGGATCTTTGACAAGCAACTTCTTCGAAAATCCCTCTTCTGCTTTTTAAAAGAAGCCCTGTTTTATAGTTTCCGAACTCCAGTCAAGCTAGAACCGATATTGTCGACCTCACACAAAGGCAAATATAGGGCCTGTCTTGGAGCCATATGAAGATTGAATTTCGATTTTATCTTCTGTTCATTTCTCTGGCATAACTAATGTTATGTGTATGGTCAACAGACATGAATGCAGAACTACTCTGAACCGGGACATTTCAGTCTTCAGCATGCTTACCTTGACTCTCTTTCATTTCTGTTCTCTAGTTCAATCAAATTCATAGAAGCATTATCTACTGGAAAATGAAGTTAAAACAGGCTGGATTCCCTCCAAAAAGCAAAAGTTGAAATATTTGCTAAAGGGAGGGAAAGTACAACTAACTCACTCATCACAATCATCTTCCCATCCTTTTGCCCTCATCCATCCTCCCCCCTCATCCTTGAAGCCCAGACTGTCTTCTTCAACCCTGTGCAATGCAGACATGCTTCAGGGAAGAAAAATAAGCAAACACAAAACAGGAAGCATGGCTGAGCTACGTACACACCCATGGCCAGCCCTTCATCACCTTGTAGATTTAGGTAAAACATCCCTCACCGTTGGAATGATAAACTTTGTTAAGTAAATGAACACATTCACCAGATTTATGGGCACCAAATGAATGCTTTTGTACATTCCAAAATGGTCACATTCACCAGACTGGTTGTTATCAGTATAGCTTCAAACTACAGTGTTCTCTTGCTCCCCCCTCCACCCACCCAAATTTCAAGGGAAAAAAAGCAACAGTGGAAGCAAAGCTTATACAGACATAATTTGTGGCTTAAAAAAAGTCTTAAAAAGTTTTGGTTGAACCTTGGCTTTTGTCTCTGAGCCCTCAGGGGAATAATGTGAGCTTGTTTCCTCATTGAAAAAATATCATAGCACTTGGCAGGCTGGATTCTTTGATCCTCGAATGTTGCAGTAATTTCTCCAGTGCCCCCTTACACTCCATTCCTCCTCACCCCCCACCTAACTGGGGCTTTGTAACCTGATGCTCCATAAAGAGCATTTCCACAAGAGCATTAAGACATGTCCTCACTTAATATTAAACCTGTCCCCCCATCACCCTCCCTCTGTTCCCAAGCCCTGTCCCCTCCCAAGGCTTCCACCATGAGGCTTGGCTGGCAAGAGAAGCTGGCTCAGCTGTTTTGAATTAGGGGCAATGGGAGGCTTCCTTGTAATATATGACTTAATCAGTGTCCCTGAAGTAAACAGTCCAAACTGAGTCTGGAAATGACCTAAAATAGGACTTCAGAAACCTCCTTTGGCTTTGGAACTGAGATGGAATTTGAATCTCTCATAGGTGTGTTATAGGTTATCAAGAGCAGATGGATAGCTGTCCTTGGACGCCCATAGTACTGTGGTGGTTTTGTACTATTAGACTTGCCAGATAAATCACAGGATGTTCAGTTAAGCTTAAACTTCAGATAAATAATGTATAATATTTTAGTGTAAATATCCCAAATAATGCATGGCAACCATAATGTTATTGGTGTTCCAGGAGTAAAAGAGCCATGATGTGCTGCGTATTACTTCTCTCCCCACTAGGACAAGGGCATTTGGCTTCTGTAAGCCTCCATCTGAAAACCTTGGGTCTTTTCTGTTTCTGGTGGTCCATGATTCATCCTTAACCCCAGTTTCCTGTCCCTCTCTCCTAGGTGAGGAGTTAGAGTTAGCCTCACGAGTAAGCAGGGAAGTTGCTGCCGACAAGCACCATCCCAGACATCAGAAACTGAATGCTTAAAATGTTTATTATATGGATCCGGGCTCTATCTCAGAGATTTACTACCCAACTACTACCCAACTTGAAGTCACTCAAAAGAATCACTACCCATTATTAAATAAAAAATAGAAATGAACATTGGAGTTGCTATAATTTCCTCTGATCAGAACAATTGAGAGAATTATGTCATAATTTTCGACTTTATAACAAAGCTTCTTTGTAAGTCCCACGTGTCATTGTTGTTTAGGGCCCACATAAAAATGGCTTATGAGGAATGAGTCAGAGATGCCAGAGCTGCTTTGCCATAAGATTGAGAAAGGAGTCAGGAGACTCGGGGAGCTGGTGATGTTAGAATAGATTCACTACGGAGGACTTGGAAAGCTGCCTCCTGACTTTGTCCCTCAGAAGAGGTCAGAGTACATTCTTTTCCCTAAGGGAATAAGAAATGCATTGGTGCAGGGGCCTCTGTATTTTTTAGCTCAGTGGTTAGGGGCAGGAGATGCTGCTGTGGACCTAGAGAACCCTTGGAAAGGCACAGTCCTGGGCCCCCCACCATCCCTCTTTTTCTCTTAAACCAAATTACTCTCACAGCAAACTCCAACTTCCACTCACATGGACCCCACCCCGCAATGGCTATGCCAGTGATGAGTGCTCCTGATTGCCCCCCCGCCCCTCCCCCCCCACTAAGAATTCCTCCTCTCTCAGGAGGCAGAGTCCTGCTAGGAGGTGTCCACCGGAGAGGGGAACTTTTATGATCTCCTTAGACAGAGATCTAGCTAGTGGACTAAACAGGAGGGAAAAAACAATACTCAAAGCTTCTTAGTTGGAGTAAAGGAAAAGGACACCCCGAATCATCTCTCATGCCAGTTAGGAAGGATAGGGCATTTGAAGTTTTTTTTTTTTTTTTTTTTTTTTTTTTTTTTTTTTAAAATTTTTTTTTTTTTTTTTGTAATAAGGAGACGAAACGAAAGGGGGAAAAAAAGAAGGGGGGGCGGGAGAGGGAGAAGCAGGCTCCCTGCAGAGCAGGGAGCCCGATGCGGGACTCGATCCCAGGACCCTGGGATCATGACCTGAGCTGAAGGCAGTCGCTTAACCAACTGAGCCACCCAGGCGCCCCAGGGCATTTGAAGTTTAAAGAGATTTCTCAAGAAATGCAACAGGTAATGGGGGAAGCCTTACAGACAGTGATTGGAAGCCGATGCTGGGAGGGTGACGGACAAGGTAGAATTTGCAAGAGCCAACAAGGGAACCAAGAGAGAGAATCATGGCGCAGAACACAAAAGACAAAGAAGAGCCTCACTGGGCAGGACTAACTCATACAGAAGATACAGTAAGACAAAGCAAGGGAGGACATTGTTCAAATGGTGCAGGCAACCCGCTTGCCCGGAAAATCCATACGGTAGGGGTAGATATATTAGCATCATCAACCCAGGAGGCAGAAACAACATTAGGTAAAAAGAAATACTACAATTGTCTGAGAAAAGGAGGGCAAGAAAAGGAATAAAATTAAAAAGGAAAACAAAGCAGGAAAAAAATACAGAATTTAAGATTTTATTTTTATTTATTCCTGTTCCCACATTTTATGGTATTTCCCTGGCAGACATCCCACACTCCGGTAAGTCTGGGGGAAAGGGAGGGTTGGCAGAATAATGTTGCTTTGGGGATTTGAATCTTATTACCTGGTGCTGTTAGTGTTGGGCAGACATTTATAAAAATTACATGCTTAATGGCAGGTCATTTTTTTAAAAAATGAATCTTGAGCTTAAAATTTAGGACAAAGGTGAGGCTTTCAGAAATGAAGGAAAATAGGACAGAGGCAAAGAAAAGGTGGGGTGCCGGTAGACAGCAGCTGAAAAACCCACCAGCTACCAGTGAGAGAAACCCAGCTTCCAGATCCCTAATGGAGGAGAGACATTTATTTCCTAGAACTTGTCTTTTTGGATGCTTACTTCTCTAGGGATGTTCCATTAAATTAACATTATTAAGCCACAAGTTTAGACAAAATCACTGGGATTGTGTTTGGGTGTTAGATACTGTCGTGATTAGCTCTGCTTTTAAATTTTTTATTATTGTTTTAAGTCTCTCTTTCTCTTTGCCCTCATCTTCTGCTCAGGAAAATGTTGGCACATCTCACTTCCCCCACGTGCCTGCCCGCCGTTCTCCTCTCGCCTTTGCTCTTCTTTGCGAGCCGAACGGAGGCGTGTTAGAGCGCCACCTATCTGAGATCTGAGCTGCTACGGCCCACATTCTGCCCACCCTGATTCTGTCTCCAGGTTAGGACCTGACGTTCCACGGGAGAACCTCAGCGCCGGCTGAAGAGCGGCCTCTGCAGCAGCTTTCGGGGGCTTCCTGCTCTTCAGGAGGGCGGCATCCTTCCTCCAAACCGGGCACTCCAGACTCCCTTTCCTCTTCCTTCTTGCTGCCGCCTTGTAGGATCCTTTTCTAAAACATTCACCCTTTGGGAGAAGTAAAGATTTCAGGTTCCTGTTTCCCCAAGTGACTTTTCGCTAAAAGGTAGCCTGGGGGAATATTTACAATCCAAATGGTCCGCAGAGATTGTCTTCTGGTGCCATGGCCTCATTAGCTAAGAGTTCTCTGGGGTCCAAGATGGGAGGGGGAGGCAGCCCCCAGTGCTCCCTCCCCAGCACTGTCTGGTCTTGCCCTCCTCCCAACGAAGTGCTGATGCTGCCTTCGGAAAAGTAGATTCTGTAAAGTGATATTTTCTCCTTTTCTAATCTCAGAAAAGTTGTCAGACTGGTTCTGAGTCTTCCCATAGGCAGTGCTCTTTGCTATACAATTTAATGTGCGGTGTTGTGTTTTAATTATGAAATTGTGTATCCAGGACCATTGAAAAAGATATTCACAGGGAAAGAGCTTTGAAATGATTCTTTGTTGCTTAGCATCATGCTTATTTCTGTTATCCTTATTAGATTGTGTGCATTTTTGGTATTTATTCAGCATGGTACAGATCAGAGAAGCATTTTCACTGGTAGTAACCTCATGTGTATTTCTTTTAATTATGTTTTAAGGCAGTAAGTGGTATTTTACTTCAAAACCCATTCATACACATGGACTTGGAGAGATACGGACTAGACTCATATTTCCTGTATTGAAAATACTTGCACAAAAACACTGTTCTTTCTGGTTTATCAAACGAGCTAACGTGTCTCCCGAGAATTTTGAGTTCAGACATGAACAATTCTGTGAACTTTTTTTGTGTGTGAATCATTTGAGCTTTGGATGGATTTCCTCATGGGGAGATAGGACTGCATAAAATATTCTGCTTCTACCTGAGATGTTTCATGAGATGGTCTTTCAGCAAAGACTGTTAGTTTTACAATGGATAAGCAGTGTTTGAGAAAATAAACTCTGCATGGACAAAAAGCTTTCAGCTTCTTGCCTATATTCTGTCTTCTCAGAAGACCAAAGAGCTCTCATGAGCTCATGAAATTTGAACCTCAAAGGTTCAGCTAATTAATCTATTCCTGTTTCCACATTTTATTCCCAGTGGCCAGTTTCACACCCATAACATTTAGGAGACCTGGAAAGCCCGGGAGGTATTTCAGCCTGTCAGGACACCCTTGTTTTTTTTGTTTGTTTGTTTGTTTTTTCCTTTAACTTTTAAAACAGAGCCAGTGACTCTCATTTTTTTTTTTTTTTTAATTTTGCACCAACCAGTCCAACTTAGTCTTCTGAGATCATCCTTGGGGAGTTATACTCCGAAATCCAGTTCCCTCTAAACAAAGATATTTTGTAGGCTTTTAGAAGTGGGAGAGACCCCAGAGGTCTTTTAGTCTTACCCATTTAAACAGTTTCAATGCAGGAAGGGATCCAGGTAGAAGGAGCAGGAATCCTACAAAACAGGGGAGACTTTATACAGAAAGAATAGATCGTCTGAATCTTCAGATTCCAGACACTCTCCACCATCAAGCTCCCTAAAATGGCTGACATCAAAGGAACAAGAAGGGGGGTGGGGTGTGTGTAGGTTAAAGGTTTGACTTTTGGTTTGGACTTTAAATGAAGTGACAGTGTTTCCCTGTGACCCATTTCTTTAGCTTTCAGACGGTCTAGCGTGTCTTGCCTTTGAGATCCCAGCTGAGATGAGCTTAGCACAATTTCCACTGCCTGCAGCCTACAACTTCATCTTTGGCTCCTACCATTTGGCCCAAGTTCAGCGTCTCTGCAACTGCTGCCCTCCTCCCCAGCCTCCTGGGAAGACTCTATTGCCTGATCTTTATTGCTCTTTTCCCACACTCCATTATACAGCACGATTTCTGCCTCTGAATTTATTTATTAGGACTCAGATCTATAATATACAACCCTACCCTTCCTGTCTGACACAGTATCTACGCAGCCGAGCAAATGAGAGGCGCTGCCTGTCATAAACAGTCTTGGAAAAGTCAGCACCCAGAAAGGAAGGGCCAGAGGCTTGCAAAAGAGCTAACCCTCCGGAGGCCCCTCAGAGCCAAATTGCTTTTTCAAAACTTCACACTCACAATCCAACAGTGCAGATGGGCAGCCACAAACAGCTCCTTGTAGGGGAGAGCATTTGCAACTGGCAACCTTATACCCACATGTCTGGCCCTCATTTAGTACACCAGCTATATTTTTTAAAAATTAACATTTTGCGTAGTAAGCTTCATCTTTGTCATTGTTATTCTCATTCAGTATGTGTCAGCAGGCTGCAGACCTAGAGCGTGTCTCTCTCTCTCTCTCTCTCTCTCTTTTTAAAGCTAGGAAATGCATTCACATGGTCCATAACCCAGAATGATATAAAAAAAATACATTGAGAAATCTAACTCCCACCCCGACCTGTGCTCCCACCCACTCTGTGTAACCGCTTTTATTAGTTTCTTCTATATCCTTTCAGTGCCCCTGTTTATTTTCACTTTCCACCTGTTTTTTTAAATAATCTTTTTATTTTTGAATAGTGTTAGATTTGCAGAAGCACTGAAAAGATAATGCCAAAAGTTCTCATAGACTCCTTACCCCATTTCCTCCGTTGGTATTATCTTACGGCACCAAGGTACATTCGTCACCACTAAGAAATGAACGTTGGCATGTTTCTGTTAACTAAACTCCGCACTTGATTCGTCTTTCACTAGTTTTTCCACTAATGTCCTTTTTCTGGTCCAGAACCCCATCCAGGATACTGCATTAGTCATCATGTCGTCTCAGCTCTCCTTGGCTGTGACAGTTTCACGGATTTTGCGTGTTTTTGATGACTTAGACAGTTTGGAGGAGTGCTGGGCTGGGTATTTTGTAGAATGTCCCTCTTTTGGGGTTTTGACCGGTGTTTTTCTCATGATGAGCCTGGGAGGTGTACTGCTATTCTCATCACAGCGTATCAGCAGGTACCTGCGGTTACCATGACTTATGACTGTTGGTGTTGACCTTGATCACCTGGCTCAGGAGGTGTGTGCCCGGTTTCTCTATTGTGAAGTTAACTTCCCCCTTTTTTCCCACACTCTGCTCTTTGGAAGCAAGTCCCTAAGTGGAGCCACACTCCAGGGGGCCTACAGCGTTTCTTATTCTGTATCTGGTAAATTGGCGGGGCCCTTAGGAGCACCAAACGTTGTGCTAAGACTATTCCCCTCAGTGGATCCAAACAGGACTTCACCTCCTGACAGGACTCGCACATTCTCAGAAGCACTTCGTACACTTACCAGATTACTGGACTTTCACTCTGTCATTTAATCAGGCTGTTATAGGGACCCCCCTGCCTCCAACCAGCTTTTACAAGGGTGAATACCTTAGTGCTGTATGCACCAGGAAAACGCTTTCTCCATTAAATTTCAGTGGCTTTGCATTGGATTTTGTTTTGATCTGAGTCCTGCAAAAGAGTGTGTGGCTCACAGGATGGCCGGCATCTGCAGGAAAAGCATGCACCCAGGCTTGTAATTGCATGTGTGTTTTGTAGTTCTAGCTCTGGAGCTTCCTGCTGGGAAATAAAAATCTTTGAACCTAGTGCTGTTTTACCACTACCTCCCATGCTGTAGGCTTGGGAAATTCAGTTTTGCCTCCTGAGACTTCAGAGTTGCCACCTGCCAAGTGGAGAGGACTATTCCAGGCCCCAGCAGGACATCTTGCCAACAGCTTTGTAACCTGCAGGGGATGGACTGAAGAGGAACAGCCCGTGATGCCAGAGACGCGACATAAAGACAGTGGAGCACGAAACTCCCCTCTGGCGCCCGTGAACCCGTCACAGGGCAAGGAGCACGTGGTAGGGTAAACAGCACTCATGAGCTCTCCCGGCTTCTGAGAACCAGCGTCCTATCTGCAGATGAGCGGGTGTCATCTGCTGGTCCTGCCGCAGTAACCCCAAAAGTGTCCTCTTCTTTAAATTCAGCTTGTAAAAATAAACAAAGCTCAACAGCCTACTGTGAGGAAAAAATATCCAGGTTCTTGAAAGAAAGAAATATAATTTCAAGAGCGGGGAATGTTTTCAATGAGAAAGAAGCAATATACCGAGGTCAACAGATAGGGTTTGCAGAACTAACTGATAAAATGAAAATTTGTTTTACAAAAGCCTGGCAGCTCCTTCAAGACATTGCTAAAGATTCGTCTCTGTTACAGCACTCTCTCAACTGCGGTGAATTCTGTATACCATGTTAGGTTGTCAGGACTCACTCACTCTTTCAACCAACAAGCATTTATTGGCTTCCACTCTGAGCCAGGCTCTGCGTTATTCATCCTAAAGAGCTGAAAAATATTATTCCAAGTGTCAGCACTACCTTCATGACTCATTAAGCTCTTAAATATATTTGCCCAAGACCAAAACATACATCTTCAAGCCAAAGATTATATTATTCCTTGGCCACACCCTTCAGCAAGTCATCTTTTCTCTTCCACAAACTGCTCTGGCCCCAAAGAGAGTCAGGAGAGGAAAGGTATTTGTGGGATGTTGTGGGTCTAGTCAAATAAAACGGATGTGACAAGTTGATGCGGATCTGTGATGTTTCAATTGGTTTATACCAGGTTCGGGTGAGAGATAGATTTGTGTGGGGCAACCATGTCATACTCTTTTTGCTTTCCTTAATCACAAAAATGTGCCGGGAAACTGGATGTTGTGGATCAGACCGTGAAATTATGTGGTTCCCACAAAGCATGGTGTTTGGCACTGGTTGGCGGACAGTGGTCATCTCTGAGACTTCTGAGTTAGATTCTGAGTTCTCTTAGCCATGTAGGCAAACATCTGAGCTTTTGGCCAGTGTTGATCGAGGCTAATTACATATCCGGGGCTTATCTTGCCCTGTATGCTGAATGAGCCATTGGCAAATGGGAGAGGCTCCCCTACTCACAAATATTCTGCCTACTACAGAATCATAGTAGACAGAAAGACTTCTTCCTTTCTTACCCCATCTTAGTACCACTGTCCCCAACATCTTTCTCAGAGACCCTTGGCTACCACCACTAATAGCAAAGGGAATGTTCTAGTGAACTATGCATTTACCGAGACGGGTAATGTTGGCCCAGAAGCAGCCATGAGCAGACTGAATTTGTTTGTCAGATTAACTTAGCCACCTCAGCAAGGTCTAGGTGGAATGAGAGGACAATGATTTTTTGATTTTGGTGACAGAGAAGAAAAATCTAGAACAAAAAAAGAAAAAACCTCTAGATCGACAGGCAGTATAGAAGAGTGGTTAATCATGTGATTCTGAATCAGACTACCGCCATCACTCCTTGAGTTTCAAGTTCTAGGACTTCTCACTGCTTCCATTTCTTTGTCTGTACAGTAGGAGTGATGACAATAATGAGTACCTCCCTCATCAGACCACAGCTGTGAGCAGTAAATGAGAATATTTTTAGGATAGTGCATAGGAATGCCTAGCATTTAGCAAGTGCCTAATAAATACTATGTCTTGGAGAGGGACTTGAGCAGCCAGATGTTAGCATGAGGGCACTGGGAACCCTGGTGATGTGGAAGGGAAGAATCATCTCTGAGCAAAACACAGTCAGACGTAAGGCCTGACAATCACTTTGCTAACAACTTGTTTCTATCCCTAAGTGCGGTACTCACAGACTCTTCTTCTTAACCCTCCTTCACATACCTTCTGGGATTCCATCCACAGCCAACAAAGGGGTTGTCTGCTCTAATTTCTGCAGGGAGTATCATTTTACCCTGAAGCCAGAAGGAGGGGTACGCCCTGCACTTTCTGCCTCATGGGTCAGGTGTTGTCAAGCTTTTCGTTTACCTCATGGTGGAGAAGTGGCTAGGATCATGTCCGGACTCAGTTGCCGCAGTAGCTTGGGTGGCAAGTAATCCCACTACCGAACTTCCAGGAGAGAAGGAATGCTTGCGTCCAGTACAGACACAAGGACAGACACAAGGCCAAGAGTCGAAGTTCAGAAGACAGAGAGAAAAGAAATCTTTTCAAGTCTAGACAGCATATTAACAGCAAGGGCTTAATGTATTGCACTCTGTTTATAGGAGCTTTTTGCTGACAGCATGGAACCTGAGCCCCTTTTCTCCCCCTCCAGCAGGTTCCCTTCTGCTGCGGTGTTAAAGACCACCTCTTCCCACCGGCCCTTGGAGGACTGGCCATCAGAAGCTGTAGTTGGAGATCGCAGGGCAGCGGGAAATGGAAAGGGGAAAAATTAGGGCTTGTATTTTGGGGATTGAAGGTGAACCCATCACATCAGCTCAGGAGCAACTAACAGTTGTGTTTTAGTCCTTCCAAGATTCTTTTCTGAAAGTTTTATAGTAGTAAATGAGAAAGTAGGTGGATCATCAAACATTTTCTGTATGTATTCTACTTTCCCTAGGCAAGCAGTTTGAGAAAGACTTTTTTCTTTCATTTTAAATCCTTTAAAAGCATTATTAAATGACTTTGGTTAGAGTCTTGGGCAGTAGCTGGTGGGAGTGAAAATTCATTTCACCTTTCTTGAAAACAATTTGGCAGTATGAAGCCATCAAAATGGGCATATCCTTGACCCAGAAATTCCATTTCTGGAATTTATACTATAGGAAGAGTAGTATAAATATTTATATGAGAATGTTCCTCACAAAATTATTTATGATAGCTCCCCAAATGGAAATTACCTAAAGAGTCTGAACTAGAGGGTGGGTTGCATAGAATACAATGGGACTACCAAGCAGCCGCTAAAAACCTTCCTTAGAAAAGTCTTCAATAGCAGTGAGATACAAGGCTGTGCTTAAGAGCACAGACTTCAGAGGCCTTGAATTTCAGTGGCTATGTGAGGATGATGATACCAGCCTCATAGTGTTGTTATGAGGCCTGACATAGGGTGTTATAAGGATAACTGAAGGTAGGCAGATAAAGCAATTGGCACATTCCTGGCAAATCCTAAAATTGAGAGCGAAGGTGAGATCATTGTGGCGACGATGATGATGAGGTTGGGTAAAAAAGCAGATTTCAAAACAGAATGCTCAGGATAGTCACAATGCATTATTTATTTCAATATTATATATATGCACATCTTCAATATGTGGATATGTCTGTATGTTACATGTGTGTGTGTATGTATATGATATACATAGAAAAAAGACTGGAAGGATATACACCAAATGCTAAAAATAACCAGCTCCAGGGAGTGGAATTAATTTTCCGATTCTTCTGAATTTTTCAAACTTTAGAATTCTGAGCGTGTACGGCTTGTGCCACGAGAAGAAGTCGTACCACCAGGAGATAAAACCCATCGGTTAAAACCCTGCTATAAAAAATACTAAATCCATTTTCTATAAAGAATAAGAATCTGTATGGGGGTGTAAAGTGCATCAAACAACGGGCGCCTTTAACCTGAAGAGAGGCTGTGGGAAGGACCGACTTCTTGGGGTAAAGAAAAAAAGCTGCCTCAACAGGGTACTGCCTTAGTCACTGAGACCAGAACTAGGGAATCTGCCGGCCGCACGCACCTGAGGCACCTGAATGAGCAAATTTCTTCGAACTTGCGTATTGGGCTCTGGTTACATAAGCCACTTGCTGTTGGTGCAAATGGCCATTTTGCCCTGTTCTGCATTGGAAGGAGTCTGTTTGATTAGCACAGTTCACATAACCGAAATCTGAGACTGAAGGAAGGATTTGGCCGGGACTGTTGGTTGCACCGGAGGGTGGGTAGGCCAGGAAACTTCCAGAGTGGGAGGCTCTCACGTTGAGGCAGTGAATTAGAAAAATTGTCCTCCACACTACCCCCTCACCACATTAACACACAGTGGGATCTAGCCCATTGACAGAGTTGGGTTCTACCTAGTCTCCTCCCGGGGACAGGACGCCGTGGCTTCCCTCCGAGGACTGAACAAGGCGAACGCGCCTACTCAAGGGAGCCAGCTGCAAGACCACGTTTAATGGTCATTTCATGGACTGTGCTCCATCCGTGTTCCAACCCCCTTCTGTTTCTAAGTTCAAAAACATTTTCATAAAGGTTTTTTGGGGTAGAATTTTATTTTTGCAAGAATGGGTGTGTTTGTTGTCTTTTTTCCCTCTTTGAAATCTACTTCAATTTTTTCCTTTTTTCCTTCCTGAATTTTAATGGGTCCGAAAGTAGGAATCTGCCAGAATTTGAACAGTCAGAAAAAAAAGAAAAAAAGGTACATGATCTTCTTCTCCAAAGCCAACCTGGGGCACATTTTCCAGGCTTCTCTCCCACACCCACGCAGCTGAAACCATGGAGGCCATGCGGGTGACGGCCAAGGCCTTGTGTTGTAAGCGCAGACGCTTCCTGTTTTGTCTCTCACCTCATCTGGACCCTGGGGTAGACTCAGTTCTCATCTTTGAGACTCTGTTATTTCAGTCTCTGGTCTCTGTGTCACTTAATCAGGAAAATGCTAATTCTTCAGCAGGGAGAATAAAGTTATAATGGTCTCTTAGTTTTATACTAAAACCCCTAGGATCTCCTGAACAAGTAGCCCAACTCTCTTACCTCTGTTTTTCCATCTATAAAGGGAAAAGCTGTGAAGTGTGCTTTGTCCTCAAGGGCACTCATCCCCGAAAGCCATTTGGGAACAATTTAGGTTGGGTGTCACTATCTCAAAAGGTGTAGAGAAATGTATTAGATGACTCAAACTGCATTCATCATAATCAATATATACACACCAGATGTGTCGTGGGCCGTAAGTGTAATCCAAGTGTGTATTCCCACATGCACACATTACAGAGAAGGTGTGCACAAACTCTGACCACCCCCATACACACAGTGCTTTCTTTTCCTTCGGCTCCCCTCTTACTTCTGGTCACTTCTCCGTCCCTGCCTCCTCAAGAAGGGCTCCCTTCTAATTCAGAATCCCAACTCCATTAGGAATTTGTCCAAATTCCATGCCAGAGGGACTATAGTCTTGTTAAAATAGTTTTTACGAAGGTATGACTCGCTGATATGATTAATCCTGCCAAGGAGAGTTACTGATTTCTTCTAGGATACCCTCTGTTGTAAGATCCAACCAATTTAATTTATTAGTAGCTTTTAGGGAGAGGAAGGAAAAACTACCACATGGATTGTGCACATTAGTGGGGAGATGCAGCCCAAGTTCAGGTAGATGGCCTTGAGATATCTGCAAAGGAGGCGTTTGTTCACTGTGGTTAAATAAAAGTGCAGGCTTGAGCAGTTGCCTGGATGAGATCCCTTCACCACAGGTCAGCTGCGTGACCTTGACAAGTAACCACTCTCTGTGTCTGTTTCTCTGACCATAAAATGGGGATAATAGTACCTATCCCACAAGGCTATTGTGAGGATTTAATACATGTGAAGTGTTTAGAACAGTACTTGGTAACCGATCAACAAATATTAGTGTAATTGTTAATCCAGATGAATCTTTATTTTTCCTGTTCCAAACAAGTCTGATGAAATATAGAGAACTCCCTAGAAAAAATACAAATGTGTGCAGGTACACAAAATTTAATACACCCTGAGGGGTCTTCAAGGCCCTGTGAAGCCTTCTCATATTCCTGATCCACTTGGTAGAATCTGGAGGGAGTCACTTTGGGCAGCCTGGTGTCGTGGCTCAGAGTCTGGGCTTTGGAGTTGGGCCAGCTCGCGTTTTAACCTGACTCAGCCACCGACTAGTTGCGTGGCCATAGGCAGTTTCCGTGCCGTCTCTAAACCATGTCTCCTCACACCTAAAATGGGGATAATAGCAGTACCTGCTCTGTGGCCGTCGCCCATCAGCAGAAACAGGTTCTGTGGGATAAACCGTGTTGGGCCGTTGGGGCACAGAAGTCACACTGTTACCTGGGAATGAGGAATCATCCCGTTGTTTGCAGGCTATTTCCAGACACCTCTCCTTTGCAAAAGAGGCTAAGAACTGGAAGTTGGTATCATGATTCTGAAAAACGACCCCTGACCTATGAATTAGAGGAAGAATGACAATAGCAGCAACAAAAACTGAACAGTGAGGTGACATATTTCGAGTATTTAAGAAATTGTTCCTTTGCTAAAAGGGTCTAAATAGACAATCTTAGAGTGACAATGGAGTACGGTAGGAAGACCCTGGAACTCGCTCCTAGGAGCTAGATTTTAATCCCTCACCAGCCTTAGAGACCATGAATGGTGATATCTCTGCTCAGAGCTCTCCCCCAGTGACTTCAGTTTGCAATACCAGGAGCCTGGTGCATTCAAGAAGACTTTTCTAAATGGCCATAGGATCTACCTTTCAGTAGGTAATGCCACATACATTTGTTTCTTTTCTAAAGGCCATAAGGAAACACACCCAAATGCTAAGAGTTACTATCCCTGAGATGTAGGGTTATAAACTATTTTAATTTTCTTCGTATTTTTCTGCACTTCTGTAATTCCTTTTGTAATAAGCATGCATTGTTTAAATAATTAATTCAACAGACATTCATCTATATGCCAGGTACTCTATTAGGCATTGAGAATACAGCCCCCATTATCTCCTGATACGTACAGTCTAGAAGGGAATGAGACACCAAATAAGTAATTATACAAATAATTAATTGCTTCCAATGACAATAGGCTCAATACAGAAGTCTAGGGGACTATGAAGTCAATGGGGACTTGACCTAAGCTAGAGTTTGGGAAGGGATCCCTGAAGAAATCATATTAAAGCTAAAATCTGAAGGGGGAGGGAGGGGTCCAGAAAGAGGAAACCATTCCAGATGTAGAGAATGGCATGTGCAGAGACCTTGAAGCATGGGGAATTCAAGAAGCTGAACACAGGCCAGAGGGGCTGCAGCTTGGAGGAAAGAGGACATCCAGATAAGGCAAGGGGCCAGAGCAAACATGACCTTATCGATTGTGTTAATGGTTTTTGCATTTGATTTTAGGAGGAAGAGAAAGCCAAGGTTTGAAGCGGGATAGTAACATATAGCTATGTCCATTTTGGAATTGTTTTTAAAGAAAGAAAACAACAAAAGTATTTCAGATAATTTGTTACCAATGTCTCGGATTCAGATTTCTAAGGCCAATTCATAGATACATCCTACATATTAAAATGTTGGGTAAAATTGTCTTTATCGTAAGCGGTTGCTCTTGAAGTGGTTCCTGGATGCAGAGAGGCTGGGTAGTGGCAGGAGCACGGCACCACAGCCTGGACCTCTCCGTGTCTGTCTGGGGCCATGGGGCGCTCCGGGAAAGACAGCACGCCATACAGTGGAGGGCTGAGCCGCGAGAGACCCTTTCCTCCCATGTGCCCCGGGGGGGGGGGGGGGGGGGGGGGGCTGCCCCCCAAGCATTCTGCCGTGAAACTTCCTGTGCCATGGAAACGCAAGAGAATTCAATTCCCAGACCAGCTGCGGTCAAAACACAGCTGGACAAATGACACCATCTAGAACCTGACAAATTGTGAGGGTGTTTTCAGCTCAGGAGTGCAGAACTAGGTCACTGTCATGCCAATTAACCGAAGTTCAAGCTCAGGTGATGATCTCAGGGGCCTCTATAAACGTACATCCTGAAACAGTGTATTAGCAATACACGCCAATGTGAAGCTCATATTTGTTACAATGCTTCTGAGTTTATTAAAAAATTTTTTTTTAAACCTACTGTGCTCTATCACAGGAAATCACCATATCAAAAGTAATTAGCCACATGGCTGCTGAATAACAGATGAGATGTTTCCAGCAAATGCTCCTCTCCAGTGTTCCTAAATCAACCGGGCATGTCCTGACGTCCAGCTCGTTTGAATGGCAGAAGTAACTGCCAAAACACACTCCTGCTCCTGGAGTAACTCAAAGGTTTAGTGGGCTCTGGAGCCGCCAGTAACAGGCATCTGGTAGTCAACCTTTTCCTGTAATGAGGAGTTATTAAATATTCACATCAGGAACTGGGACTTTTGTCGGCCCTCAACTGGTCTTCCAACCTGTTACCTATTACGCCTCACACTTTATATACCCCCGAACACAACAAGAAGAAACTTGTGAGTGTTCTATAAAACCCGCCACTGACATCAGGGTGGGTCTTTGAGGCTTATGGTTATCCTAATAAAACCAAGGAATGTATAACAGGCTGTAGCCAGCAGACCACCAACTACTTTATTGTTTAAACACAAAAGGAAACCTCTGGTAAACCTACTGTACCTGAGGCACAGCATGTGGCTGTTTCTTAACCCTTGAAGACTCTGTTATGCGCCCAACGTAAGATGACATCTGTGTGTTTCTTGTTTCCCTGTGATGAGTCTGCTAAGTTACACGCTTAGAAAAGAAATGCCTATTGATGGAGTGGTTATGAATTACAGATTGCAATGTACAAATCAATTCAGATTTTTTTAAACATAAATTCAAACCAGATCTGGGAGCCACCTTTCCCTTAGACAGCATAAGCATGAGGCGAAGAAGGAGCCTGGCGGATGGGCAAGTCCCGCAGCCCTGCAATAGGTCCTAGGAGACTCCAGAATCTTCTTTCTTGGTCTCTTCTTTTCTCCAGGGCTACTACCCTCATGCTCAGGGGCTCAGTGTCCTACCCCTACCAAAGTGCAAACATAGGAAAGAACCCATATCAGGTTGACTGAGGAGAATTAAATGAAGGAGCTGTGCAACAAGGTGTGGGCAGGTAAAGGGAATCCGTGAGGGATGCGGAGCACCAGGGACTATAACCAGCACCAACACCACGGGGTCAGGGGAGGAGAGCTGGCGGGAGCTTCAGGGGCCAGGCTCCCGGGGCACAGAATAGGCCATGGAAGGGCAGAGAATCCATCTAGAAGGGCAATCAGAAAATAACTGCACAGGAACTGACATCAGATTATTCAATCTATTACAGTGCTCAGATTTTTTTTTTTTTTTTTTAGCATCCCAAACCTAATAAGTATGAAAGAGAAGGTAAGCTCATGCGGGTATTTTATTTTTAGTCCTAAAAGATGCTAATGGTGGAAATATCAGTGAACAGATCTGGAAGGGGGTGGGGAGGAAGGGCCTGCCTCTCTTTCCAAAATCACACCCAGTAGTTGGTGGCCTCTGGTCTTGGGATGCTCAGTGATGTGAGGGAGAGCTTCCAGATGAGACTGGGTACCTGTAGGGCACTAGTCTTCCTTCTCCCAAAGTGCTTTTGTCCACTAGACAAATAGGAAATGCACTGCAACATATTTGTACTTAAAAGAATTTTCCCATTAAACTTGTTTGGGAGTCATAAATTCATGCCTCTCTTCTTAGTCCTGAACTTTCGACAAATCTTCTGGTCTTGCTCCCGCCAAGCCATGATCCTCCACATAACCATCAGAGTATTCCATCTAAAAAAATGAATTCCTGCTTAAAACCCTGCTGTGACTCCACATTACCCACAGTGTAGAGTCCAAACCCCAAACCCCATGACGTATTCCCAGGCACTCCCACAGCCTCATCTCTTTCCTTCCTTTCTTTCTTTTTTAAAAATTAATTTTAATTTTAATCCCAGTGTAGTTAACATACAGTGTTATATTGGTCTCAGGTGTACAATATAGTGATTCAACCCTTCCATGCTTCGCCAGGTGCTCATCACAACAGGTGCACTCCTTAATCCCCATCACCTATTTCTCCCATCTCCTGCCTCTGCTAGCCATCAGTTTATTCTCTATAGTTAAGGGTCTGCTTCTTGGTTTGTCTCTTTCTCTCTCTCCTTCTCTCTTTTTACCCTTTGCTTGTTTATTTTGCTTCTTAAATTCCACATATGAGTGAAATCATGTGGTATTTGTCTTTCTCTGACTGACTTATCTCGCTTAGCGTAATACTCTCTAGCTCCATCCATATTGTCGCAAATGGCAAGATTTCATTCTTTTTTTATGGCTGAGTAATAGTCCATTGTGTGTGTGTGTGTGTGTGTGTGTGTGTGTGTGTGTACATTTTGTCTTCTTTATCCATTCATCAGTCAGTGGACACTTGGGCTGCTTCCATACTTTGGCTTTTGTAGATAATGCTGCAATAAACATTGGGGTGCATGTATCCCTTTGAATATCAGCTTTTCAACTCTCCTCCTTGCCCTTCAGGTAGCAGCCACATTAATACTTTTGCTAATGTCATTTGACACATGAGATCCTCTTCTCGGTCTTCTGCCCCCATTGTCAACCTGTCTGACTTCTGGTTTTGAGAAGCAGCTCAGGAGTCAGATCTCTAGGATGAGGTGCAGAGACGCTGCCTCCCTGACCATCCTCCGACACAGCGCCCCCACATCACATGGAAATGTCCCATCTCCCCACTGGCACTGGGAGTACCATTAGGGCAGGGACAATGTCTTATCCATTAACTAATTCTCCTACTGCAGCATCTGGCAAGAGTGATCATTAGAAAATATTTGATGAGGGGCACCTGGGTGGCTCAGTCAAACATCTGACTCTTGATTTGGGCTCAGGTCGTGATCTCGGGGTCATGAGATTGAGTCCCGCATCAGGCTGGGTGTGGAGCCTGCTTAAGATTCTTTCTCTCCCTCTCCCTCTGCCCCCCTCTCTCTCTCCCTCTCTCTCAAAAAAAAAAAAAAAAATTGATGAACTAAACTAAACTAAATGATGGTTTACCAAAAAAGAAAGTGCCCCACCACGGCAAAAAGTTCCTGGGCATTAGACATTTTTTAAAAACTCTGTAGGAACACAACCTACATAAGTTTTTAATTATTCTTAATAATTCTCTCTATATGTTCTATGCACACTTCAGCCCCTTAATAATTGATTTAAATGAAAAGCCAGATAATTTTGAAAGCGAGTTAATTTTGGTGAAATGATTGGAAGGAAGAGGAAAATAAACCATAGAACCTGACTTAGGGAGGCTTTACAATACCCTCCAGTAGAAATGAAGTTACATGGTTGCCTGAGGACAATAGTAGAGATCATTTGGAAGTGCTAGCATGGATAGTCTGACCTCCATGTCCCTATGGGCCTTATTTTTCTATAGTTCTAAAAACGTCATCAACTGCTTAGTGGAGACAATCTTTCAGTGTTGTTTCACAACTGTGTGGCTACAGGACCACCTCATATAGTTTGGGGGTCTGCTACCAAGAAATGCATCAAACTTACCTCAGTCCTCATGAGCTTTATCCTCTGACAACAGTATTTCTCCCCTAAAATCAATATCCTAAAGGTGTCTTTATCTTCTCAGTGTTCTCTGGAACTCCTGGGCTGGTGGACTGGACCACACCTAGAGTACAACATCCTCCATTCAGTTGGATGTCACCCCCTGGAGTTATTGGGAGACTCGCATTTTTACATTCAGCATGTTACCTCAACCATCAAAAGAATCTGGAGTTGGTTTATTTTTTGGAAAACTATTTGCTGCAAACCAAAAATTGTCAGTCAGAAAAAGGATGTGAATAACAGAAAGACCACAGCAGTGTAAACAAAGCAAAAATATTGGCTGGCACCACCCAATCTGTAGAAGGTGCACACGGAGGGCTAGTGCTTATTGGCTAACAGTTCTCAATCTACACAGAAGCCTACCAAGACCATAACCGTTGGTACCTTCTAGGGAGTCTTAACTAGGGAAGCTCATATGATCAAAAGGAACAAGGACATACCTCAGAAATTCCAACTCCTTTTGACAAGTATCCAATGCTGGGAATTGAAATTGGCATCAAATTATTCAATAAGCACCTTCTCCCCCCTCACCCCCGCTCATACCTCTACCACCATGACCACCACTGCAACACAGTATTTTCTTTTTTTCCCCCAGAACGTAAAGTTGGAGCTAATCTAATTCAGTAAGCCAATTTATATGAGCAACAAGCAATTGGAAATTCCAGCATTATAAGCAGTGTTTTTTATTGTATATGGTTTGGTCTAATTCTGGATAAACCACTCATAAAACCACTTAACCTTCCTTATGTCTCCAGCTAAAGAGCCATCAACAGCAACTGCAAAGTTACTTTTCCTTTGACAATTACTGCTCAGAAACAGGCCCTTCTCCAGAAGCTGGTGCTAAAATCCTGGAGCAGAAGGAACAGTCAGTCATCCACTGGAGTATAAGCTCCAAATGGAAGAAAACATCTGTTCTATAATTTTGAAGGTAGAATGTTTACACAACAATTGTGAAGACCATAATGAAAAGGTATCAAGGTCACTATTTGATCCAGCAAATGCTATACTTGGTATTTACCCAAATGAGCTGAAAACTTATATCAACACAAAAATTTGCATACAGATGTTTATAGCAGCTTTATTCACAATTGCCATAAGCAATCAAGATGTCCTTCAGTAGGCGAATACATAGATAAATTGTGGTGCATCCAGACAATGGAATATTATTTAGCACTAAAAAGAAATGGGCTACCAGGCCATGAAAAGACATGGAGGAGCCTGAAAGGAATATTACTAAGTGAAAGAAGTGAATATGAAAAGACTATGTACTGTGTGATTCTAACACATAAAACTATGGAGACGGTAAAAAGATCGATAGTTGACAAGGGTTAGGGAGGAAGGAGAGATGAATAGGGAGAGCACAGAGGATTTTTTAGGGCCGTGAAAATATTCTGTATGGCACTGTAATGGTAGATACATGTCATTATACATTTGTCAAAACCCATAGAAGGTACAACACCAATGTAAACTATGGACTTTGGGCAATAATGATGCATCAGTGTTGGTCCACTGATTGTAACAAATGGACCACTCTAGTGGGGGATGTTGATGGTGGGAGAGACTGTGTGTGTGGGGGGACTCTGCACTTTCTGTTCAATTTTGCTGTGAACCTAAAACTGCTCTAAAACTAAGGTCTAGAGGCACCTGGGTGGCTCAGTCGTTAAGCCTCTGCCTTCAGCTCAGGTCATGATCCCAGGGTCCTGGGATCGAGTCCCACATCGGGCTCCCTGCTCAGCGGGAAGCCTGCTTCTCCCTCTCCCACTCCCCCTGCTTGTGTTCTCCCTCTTGCTTTGTCTCTCTCTGTCAAATAAATAAAATCTTAAAAAAAAAATAAAAGTAAGGTCTGTTTTTTAAGTCTCGAGTATTAAGAAGAAAAAGATATAGAGGGAGCAGAATAAACATGAGTCGCTTTAATATTTGATTTAAATATCGATGTTCACCCACTGACCAGCTTAGAGCAATCACAAAGGGATGCTTTATTTGTGATGTGCCCTTACTGATGGAGCTCCAGCCTCACTAGCCCACTTTCCTCAGTATCAGAACCCCACTCCTGCCCTCCGTGGTGTCAGAGCGTGGCCATGCGCCAGGCTGTTCACTATCTGGTCTGTGCCTGTGGCCTCAGGAGAAGCACTGATGTGTGGGAAGGCAGGAAAATTAACCTTTCCCCAACACGTCTTTCACATGTACCCACAGATCTGCTCTAGACAGTCGGTGCAAACTTGAACTTGCCCTGCATTCCTGAAGGAGGAAGCTGCCACAGCTAAAGACTAACTTCCATCCAAGACAGGACGATCACTGAGGACACAGCAGGCTGGACACTCATTGCCCTAGCAAGTTGGAGCGATCACTGAGGCCCAGGTGAACCCTGATGAGGCACCTGGCCGAGAGCGCCTGGACCCATGGAAACACCAGCAGCTCGACGCCCCTCTCCCTATTCACCCAGCTTGACCATGACACAGAGAAGAGAGACACCATGTATATTCAGATTTAGCAGCAAGAATGGAACTAAGCTGATTTGTCCAATAAATCGACAAGTTTAAAGTACAGACTTGAAGCCTCCTGTTTATATATATATATATATATATATATATATATATATATATATATATAT